>NC_061519.1:7970000-8270000 GCF_022379125.1 Scophthalmus maximus | reverse complement strand
TTAGTTGAAGCGCCTTGGCAGTGGTTACAGCCTCAAGTCTTCTTGGGTATGACGTGACAAGCTTTGCACACCTGGACTCCGGGCATTTCTGCCATTCCTCTCTGCAGATTCTCTGAATCTCTTTCAGTTTGGATGGGGACCGTTGGTTAAAATTCCCTCCTTTTCATGTCTCTGGCTTGGCCACTCAATGACATTCCCAGAGGTGACCCTAAGCTTTTCTTGGCTGTGTGCTTAGGGCCATTGTCCCGTTTGAAAGATGAACCTTCAACCCAGTCTGTCACTGCTACTAGAAAAACAACCCCACAGCATGATGCTGGCTCCACCATGCGTCAGTGTTGAGCAGATATTAGGTCGGCGATGAGCAGTGCCTGGTTTCCTCCAGACATGACGGGCAGAATTGAGGCCCAACACTTCAACCTTTGTTTCATCGGACCAGATAATCTAGTTTCCCAGAGTCCTTAAGGTGCTTTCTGCAAGCAGGTTTTCTTGTGTCTTTCTCTGAGGAGAGGCTTCTTGACTGCTGGTGTTGCAGTTTTCTTTCGAGAAGTTAAACCCATCACCACACACGATCTCTGTCCCCCAGCCAGAGTGGGCATCTGGTTCTTGGTCACCTCTCTTACTAAGACCCTTCTCCAACAGTTTGACCATGTGGCAGGCTCTTGGAAGAGTCTTGGTTGTTCTGAGCAATGTCCAAGCTGCTGTGGAGGCCATGGATGGGGTTTTACTGATATGCATTGTGGCACTTTATATAGACACCTAATATTGGGATATGCCATTCCAATCCATTTTCCATAAGTGGCTCTAATCAAGGTATAGAAACATCTCCAAGATGATGAAGAGAATGGGGGGCTTGGCAATTTGCCTGATACCTACTAATATAAGTCATTAGGGGGTATTGAGTGTAGATCGATAAGGGGGAAAAAAAAGTTAAGTAAGTTTAGCGTAATGTGCAAGGCACCCAAGTGTGAAAAAAATGAATTGAATGGGACTGAATACATTCTGAATGCATTGTAGTTACAACCCTGTTTTTGTATTATTCCAGAAGTAATTTAAAATCAAACAAAAAAGGAAAAAGAAACGTATCTCAACAGGGTGGATGTTGACAGATGAGCTTTAATGTTCATAAACCTGTTACAGTTAAGGTTAATAATGGTATTATTATAAGATTGAAAGCATAGTTAAGGAAAAGTGTTCCTTTCCTTTTTCAGTCTGCCTTTTTTCCGCCAAGAAAGGGCTGCTGAAGTTTCAAGAATGTTTTCAAAATGTATTAAAGATGCAAGATATTTGAATTCATGTATGAAGTTTGTCTCTGTTCTGTTTTAGAAGATACTGTAGATCACAAATGGATACACTATTTACCAGATTCAAATTCATGGGTAGGAAGGGAGCCAACGTGTGTCATGTTTGGTATGGTCACATACACTGCACAAGACAGAGGCATCACAGAAAGAAAACCTGGAATCACAGCTTTTTCAGAATTGGTCGGTGAACTTCACCAAAACAGAAATAAACAATGAAGTTGGTTTCCACTTTAGTTTGCAATGTACTGCATATGACACCTGACACACACTGGTCAGCCCTTTCTTCTGCCCACCACCACCCCCAGTTAGACAAAGGGTAACAAGACTTAGTCCTTTTGGCATGTGGTAGAAAGTAATGTTCTGTATTAGTCAGCTCCTATATAGACGCCTTGACATACCTACCAACACAGGACTGAATGAAGGGAAGTTTAACCTAACCCTAACCCATCTTCTCAGTGTCAGTAAAATCAATTGAGAATTTAGGACGTATCTCTCTAAAAAGCTTATCAATTGATGCTGAGCGAACATACGTTTAACTTGACCAGTCTTTTTAAAAGATACAGCTATATGCCCGAAGTGTAACTGGGAACGGGTTATTTAAAGGCGGTGTTGGTAGATATGGACCTGGAGCCCATAACTGTGTCTCCCACCTACAGAGGCTTGTCAGCATCACAGCACTGAAAAGTAGTTTTCTCTTTTTACAACTTCTAAAATAGACCAGTAAAACCAACATTCCAAGTGAAGCGCAGAAAAAAAAAGACTTCTGTGTTGAAGTGTATTGTATTGTCTAAGTATTGTTTTTGGTTATTTTTCTTTTTCTGTACTTATTTCAGCGACATGTGCAAATCTGTCATAACGACCTGAGAGAAAACTTTTTTTTGTTGAAAAATCTACTTTTCAGTCCTGTGGAGAGGATCTGCTGTAGTGTGCTGTATTATACTGTAGGGCACAACACCATAGCCAGAGCATGCAGACAACAACAAACAAACTGCTGGTTGTTAGAGGCATTTGTCTTATTAGATAGAGCTCATCTCCCCCTGCAATTCTCAATATTTGGTATGAAAGATATGTTCCTTGTGATGAATTGTTAACCCGTGATGTGTATATTAATCATGAAATAAAAAGATGAGCAAAAGATCAGTTAGTGTCCCTGTTGTGTCATTTCTTCTACATTACTCTTAATTATACACGTATTATCTATTTGAATACACTCTTCACTACATTTTGGTGCAAAAGTGGCAACCTTGAAGATATCAGTCCTGGTCGATTGAACGACACCTGTTGTTACTGTTTGGCAAAAATCAAATGGGGTTTAACACCACAGGTTGAAGAATTGAGGGGACAGCAAAATGAACTACTTGCCATTTTAATAAAGACATCGGTAAATAATAGGCCATTTGCCATCATTCCGTGACTGACCGTGGTCACATATCTGTCCTGCTTTTTTTTAAAGTTGGCCTAGAAGTCGGAGGTGGACAGTTCTTTATCTAACACGTCCTTGTGTCTGCTCCATTACTTCCTGCACTGTCTCAAACTGTTCCGCTGTGAAGAGATGCCCAAAATGACTATTGCTACTCATCTTAGATGACAGAGTTTGGTAAGAACTAAGCTCACTGACAAACGCTCACTTTATTTCCTAAGAGTGCTTCACAATAAAACATGTTATCCACTGTGATTCACCGGCTAATGCAGGAAGCTGCAGCTGTCCGAAATGTTTTGTCTTGGATAAAAGCTGCAACCTAATAATTTTTTTCCAAGAATTTCGACACAGATATCCAGTTCTTATTACTGCAAATATATAAATAGTTCAGTAAGGAACCATCACCAGTGTGTTACCTTATTAACTGATAGTGACATGAAAGATATTTTTCGTTTATGATTTGCACTAAGAATTTCAAAACTTACTGGTATAATGTTATAGCCTAGAGTAGGCTAATGAATTGAGGAACTCAATATTCTGGCAGTGTGGTACCGTAAGACAAAGTCCTACAGGCCATTAGACATTTAGCGCAACCCAGACTTATGTTTGCATTTTGAATGGTAGTTTTAGAATCCTAGCTTTATCCTCATCATCTGGCTGGCTGCCTCAGGGCCCACACTAAATATTAGCCTTGCCCTGACCAGGAATCTAAATCTGACTTTCTGTACCAAAGTCAGCTGTGTAACCCCCTGAGCTATACCAGCTCCATGCAATAACACAAAGCCATATTTTTCAAAACACTTACTTGAACAGAGTTAGGACTGAATTACTAATAGTGGGACAAAGACGATAAGTTTTCTTTGACATTGAAATACAGTACTTGTGACCAGGGACCAGGGACTTTGCTGCTGCTCAGGACCGATCCCCTCTACGACTATATCAACCCATGGAGTCTAAGCACCAAACACTCTATCAATACTTTGTCATCATATATCATTCTGTTCCATCTGTAATGAATATGATTTCTTCATTCACTTATCTCTCCTGATTGAAATATCTTTAATTAACTAGTCTTTCTCTGGAATTTATTTCAAGACTTTGAATCCTATTATTACATAATTTATTCTGTTAATTGTCAGGTTAGTACTTCAGGGTTATACTGTATGTTGTATTCTTACTCCTGCCCCTGTAAGGAGGCAGGAGTAAGCCCCTTTGTATCCTTGAGCACAAAGATAACCCGTGAAATTCCTGCTGGCTGCCTTCGCAGCACTGATGATTTAGTGGACAGCTTGGGAGCAGCTTATGACGCACTACAGTGGAACAAATTTGAGAGAGAGGCAGCAGCAGGTGATCAATAGAAAATAGCAGTGGGCCACTTATTTACCGTACAACCATCAGAAACTGTGAAAGAACAAGTGCAGGAAAATAATGCATGAAACTTTGCATTACTAACTTTAAATACGACACTACGTTTTTACCCAAACCAAGACCTCTTCCCTAATCAAGCTGTTTTGTGCTGTGACCCTTCCACACACTAACAGCATGTGTATAATGGTCACCATGACACCACACACTTATTGGCAATGGACAGATTATGTTGAGCTGCTCTCAAATACATAAGAAATTGGTTATTCTATTCACTTTAAAGAGATATTTCAAATACAAAGTTGTACTTTGTGATACGGATAGGAGGGTCATTTCACCAAAACAAATGGAGTACTTCATTCGTAAAACTGAAACTTGGCTATTGTTTGTTACATGATGGCCTCCACAGTAGCTTATCGACAAACCTTGCTTAGCCGGGGTAACAACGAGAAGTTCTTTTAATTGTACTCCTGTATTATGTGATTGCCTTCATACCAAGACACTGAACTCCTTTTCTTTTCTATTATCTATTCCCGTCGTCAGAGATCCCATTCCCAGCTGTCCACCGTCCTTGTACCTCTGACTTCTGCAACCACATGTACACACAAGGGAACGCGGAGACACCTTGTCCCCTCTTAAGTATGAAACCTGAAACTTCGGTTTCAGATGAGGTTGCTATTGTTAGAATACTTGTTATTTACTGATGGTCACTTGAGGAGGTGCTGAGTGTTGGACCCTGCCTCCATATGTCCTTCTCTTGTCTTGCTATTTTTCCTGGCCTGCATTCAGACGATGAAGTAGTTCACGGTTGGTGCCTTTGCTCTCCGATCCAGCAGACTGCTATAGATTGAAACGTTGAAACTCTCTGCTGATGAAGACTCAACATTTTTCACAACAGGGCAGAGGTAGGGTTTGAATTATATCATGTTTTAATGGATTTTTCAATGTGAAAAGGTTTATAACATATGCACAATCTACACCTTATGACTATGCACATTAAATATGTACAAAAATGTATGACATGTTGTTGCACTATGCAACTTGAGTGTTGTTACTTGAGCTACTGTAGGCTAGGTTTTTAAAATTTAGAGATAATAGAGAGATATACAGGGGGAAAATGAGTGAGGCCTTCAACCGTGCAATGTTCTATTTTCTAGACAAAAATTTAGACAAAAGCTTTTCGTTCCTTCTTTATGAAGCTGGTTCAAAGTGGTGAAAATGTACTGATTAATTACTCTAAAAGTTTGTAGTAGTATAAGTTTATTGTAATTCATGTCAAAATGTTATACAGTTTAATACGAATGATAAACTTACTACTACATGAAACAGCACAGAATGCCTTTGGTTGCAGCTCCCTTAACACTTCATGTTTTTCTTTTTTTGGTAAAAAAAATCAAAGGCTTTTATTGCGAAACGACCCAAACCTTTGGAATGAGACACCTTCCACAAAAGCGCTTTGATACAACACGTGAGCCTTAGAGAATTGACGCCTCAAATCGCAAATTCTATGTAATATGTTAATGACACTGTAGCATGTTCATAATAGGTCCATGATCACACAATTATCTGTGATAGATGTAATTATAGAGATGTCTATGCTGTGGATGCATTCCATAATTACTCTATGTTCATGGACAGGTATTTTATTGACACAAAACAGCCAGCAGCATACTTTAAAACATATTGTAAAAAAAACCACTTGCTGCACACTGTCCAGAGAAATCATGTTTTGAAAATGCAGTTCACTGCATTCAGTAATGTAGCCAAAGGTTTTGGTTGGTCGTCCAGTTCCAACAGCACCATCTGCAAGGTGACACTCAAAGGCAGCACACTACTGTGGCCAAAGTATACTGTTAGCCCTGTACCTTATGAGAGCAACTTAACACTTTGCTGACCTCTACTGTTTTATGTTTCTTTCCCCCCCGCAGTGATGTAGAAGTGAGCTCTAGTATATGCCCATACACTGTGACATCAATGTTGAAAGTCGATAGAGCACACTACTCAACACACCCAAATGACCCAAAATAATTTCCATTGGTGATACATAATATCGCCATAACTAATTACTGTCCTTAATATCCAGCAATAACTATATTCCAAGCTGTTCAAGATGTCATATATTTATGATTTATGATATGATATTTATGAATGGTTGTTGGTCTCTATATGTCAGCCCTGTGATAGACTGTAGTGTACTCTCTGGATAGAGCCTCTCAGCCAATGTCAGCTCGGATCAGTCCAGCCCCTGCGACTGTTAAAGGATAATCGCAATAGCAAATGGATGTATGGATTATATGTATATCAAATCTAATCCACATTTTTATTAACCATTTGCACAGACAAACATGCTGTATTGTCAAAGCTACATCCTCAAGTGGGCTGCAGTAGCTGAGGAGGTAGAGGCCGTCGTCCACTAACCCGAAGTTCGGCGGCTTGATCCCCGCTTCCCCCAGTCTGCATGCCTATGTGTCCTTGGGCAAGACACTTACCCCTTGTATGGTATATATTCTGTACATGTGTGTGAATGTGACTTGTGCTGTAAACCGACTTAAGTGGTCAGACTAGAATAGAGCTTTATAAATTCAGTCCATTTTACCATAACTGTGATTTAGATCCTGAAATTCAAATTAAATCAATTTTACTTAACTTGTTAACATAACTTGTTAGAGACACCAATTAATGTAAATGTCACCACTATCCTAATATTTTGTTCAACTGTATAGATTTATGGTAAAGCTAAGAAAACACACAAGACACAGTTGGAGGTGCAGATTCATTTTATTCTACTGAACAATCAACATGCTTAGGGAGACAACAGATGCCTCAAAAACAAGAATCCATTCCATGAGCTTTACTCCCCGTCTTGTCCTTTCTGGATTAGGAGAGACAAAGAGACGATTAAACAAATCTTTGTTATATTAAATATTTGTTTTATTAGAAAATGTATACGAATTTTTATAGCAATCAAAATGTGTAATTGATTCTACATTTGAAGGTGCTGTTCTATTTTACTGGTGACATTAGTTGACTGGCTCAAACAATGAAACTGGTATTTTTTTTATAATTCCATTCTTCTGCTGGTATTAACATAATATATTGTAATTTATAAGACAAAGAATAACTTCTAATTTCATGTATATTTGTCATAATACATCCTCCAGATGGTACTGTTGTATTGTAGCTCCATTAAACATCCCAAAATAATGTTTCATACTGAAAAAAAGTTTTTAAAAAACTGACCTTAGACCCCACATCCCGGCTCTTAGCACGTAGCTTGTTGACCTGAGACTCGGCGATGTCAGCTCTCTCTTCGGCTTCATCAAGCTCATGTGTAATCTTGCGGTACTTGGTAAGGTTACTGTTGGACTGTTCCTCCTATAGAAATTACAAACATGGTCATCACTGCCTTGTAATAATAAGGTAGGTTATGGAATGAAACCAGCTGACACCATTCGGAATTACATTACATATGAAATAATAACTAGATTGTCAAGAGAATGTTTTTACTCATCTGTGCAAATTTAAAGTCACAATTTCATTCTAAATTGTTTTTCAATCATTTTATAAAGTCATTCCATTGAGACTTGGTGTCATTCTTGCCATTAATCCAAGCTCTACTAAATAGCTTTTACTCTATTGGAGAGGAAATGAGCCATGGTATTGATTATGCACGTATTGATTTTTTGAGGATTTTTACCTATGTCTGTATGAGTTGGTCTAAAAAAGTACTTACAGCCTCCTCGGCAGCTCTCTTGTAGGCTTTCACCTTTAGCTGCAGTTTGTCTACAAGATCTTGCAGACGGGCAAGATTCTTACGATCCTCCTCTGTCTGAAAATAAAAATGAAAAAAATTATTTCTCATAACAATAAAAACGACCTTTATTTGTAGAGAATTTGTACAGATTACAAAGTGCTTCACTTGGCATGAAATCACCAGAAGTAAATAGAATAGTTATAAAAGTTAAAAAGACAGTTCAAAGGAACTGTGCACATGAGATATGCACTCAGTGTTCCACAGTATCGTTACTGTACTGAAACTTACCTGATAGGTCAACTCTTTGATTCTTCTCTCATATTTCCGTATTCCCTTGATAGAATCGCTGGACTTTCTTTGTTCAATCTCTAGTTCATTCTCTAGTTCTCTGATCTGATAAAGAGAAGACATGAAGATTGAATTTTTTCCAGGAGATGTTAAAACTTCTAAGATATACAATATTGGTTTTGATCAGGTAATCAAGTGAGCACATCTCGTTCGGTTTTTCATCTGAAAATGAAATTTGATTGCCTAGAAATTGATTGACACCCACCCTGGCCTCGAGCTTCTGTATCTGCTTCTTGCCTCCCTTCATGGCGATCTGCTCAGCCTCATCCAGACGGTGCTGCAGGTCTTTGATGGTTTGTTCCATGTTCTTCTTCATACGCTCCAGGTGAGAGCTGGTGTCCTGCTCTTTCTTCAGCTCCTCTGCCATCATGGCAGCATCAGTAATGGCCTTCTTGGCCTTCTCCTCTGCATTTCTGCACTCCTGCACAGCATCTTCTACTTCTGTCTGAAGCTGGGACGTATCGGCCTCCAGCTTCTTCTTCTGGTTTATCAGGCTGGTGTTCTGGTTGACAACACAATATTAATATCAGAATTCCTCAGTATACTGACAGTAATTAAAAAGAACTGTGTTAGATGAGTGAATTTTACCTGTGAGTGCAGTAGCTGCACCCTCTCACTAACATCCATCAGCTCTTGCTCAGCAAGTTTGCGACCTCTCTCAGTTTGCTCCAGAGCAGCTCTCAACTCCTCCACTTCAGCCTGAAGCAGGTTGTTGCGTCTGTCAAGAATGGCAATGTTCTCCTTCATATCATCATTGGCTCGCAGAGAGTCATCAAGCTGGAGCTGAGTATCCTGGAAAGCATGACATTTAATGTGAAGATAAATCAAATGAAAATATAATCCATGGCATCAAAGGGGTTCTTTTTTTCCCTAAATATAATGTTGTACCTTAAAATGTGCATGAACAGCCTTGAGTTGTTTCTGGGCCTCAGCTGCCTGCCTGTTGGCCTGGCTGAGCTGGATTTCCATCTCATTGAGGTCTCCCTCCATCTTCTTCTTCAGACGCAGGGCCTCATTCCTGCTGCGAGTCTCAGCATCGAGAGAGCTCTGAAGAGTGTCCACAATTCGCTGATGGTTTCTTTTTGCTTGCTCCATCTCTTCATCTTTTTCGGTCAGCTTGCGCTCAATATCAGCTTTCACCTGATTGAACTCGAGCTGGGCTCTGAGAATCTTCCCCTCCTCATGCTCCAGTGAGGCCTAGACAGACAAACAGGATGTTGCATTTAATTTCAGGGGTTTCACTTGTTGCTGACACATTAATGTCCCCAAGGGTGTTAACATAAAGCCACAACATACCTCTGCCTCCTCCAGAGCTGTTTGTATATCTGACTTCTCTTGTTCCAACTGTTTTCGAATCTTCTCAAGCTCATGAATACTCTTTCCACCCTCAGCAATTTGTTCAGTGAGGTCAGATATTTCCTCTGAGAAACAAAATATAAGTTTATCAATTGTTAAGTCAATACAGCAAATCCTACAAACAGATGTGTAAGCTGCTGTTAACTCTTACCCTGTAGATTCTTATTCTCTCGCTTCATGGTCTCCAGATGTTCAATAGATTCTTCATAGGAGTTCTTCAGTTTGAAGAGCTCAGTGCTCAGAGACCTGGCTTCCTTCTGAGAACTGTCCAGCTCTGTTTGAGACTCCTCATACTTCTGTTTCCATTCTGCCAAGACCTGAAATATGTGTACATATGTGTTATTTTTTAGAAATTCCTCATTGAAAAGAGCAAAATGGCCATGTGTTCATTAAATTCTACCTTGTCAAAGTTTCTTTGCTTCTTGTCCAGAGCAGCAGCAGCAGCATTAGACCTCTCTACATCCACCATGAGATCTTCAATCTCGTTCTGCAGTCTGTGTTTGGTCTTCTCCAGAGAGGAACATTTGGAATTCACTGCTTCAACAGCCTCTTCAGCATCTTGCAGACGCTGAGCCAGCTTTTTTCTGGAGTACAATATAATTCATTTAGGGTTAATTGCTTTAAAACTTGAGAGAATTGTTTAAGTGAAAATATCTTTCACTCACTTGGCCTCCTCCAGCTCCTCGGTCCTCTGGATGGCATCAGTTTCGTACTTAGCTCTCCACTGAGCCACCTCAGAGTTGGCCTTGGACATGCTGCGCTGCAGTTCAGCCTTGGCCTCCTGCTCCTCCTCATATTGCTCCCTGAGCAGATCACAGTCGTGACGAGAAGACTGCACTGCATGGGCTAATGCATTCTTGGCCTGAAATGAAAGCATAAATTAATGTGCCTGTGTACCAACATCCAGTCTGCACTAAATGAGGTCTCACTGAAATGTTTTGCTACCTTGATTTCTTCCTCTAGTTGTCTTTTAAGATCTTCAACTTGCTGAGTGTAGGACTGTTTTCCTCTGGTGAGCTGAGACACCAGAGAATCTTTTTCCTCAAGCATCCTTGAAAGTTCACCTAATTTTGATTCAAGGTTAAAATTAGTCCATACTTCATAATATTTCCAAAAAGAACACATTTCAAATCAAATGCATATACCATTCTCTGTTTGAAGCTTTGCCTTCTGCATGGTGAAGTCATTAATGGTTCGCTGTCCTTCTTCTGCCTTTGTTTTATACTCATTCATGTTGTCTTCCAGAGACCTGCACATTTTCTCCAAATTATTCTGAAAACAAAAGACAACTTGATGAATGGCACATAAAATACTTGAGAACTTTATTTCATCGAAACATTTAAAAAAAAATGGGTAAAACAACAAAGAATGCATCAAAGTACCTTACCTTAGCCTTCACAATATGTTCCATACTGGAGACCACATCATCCAGTTCCAGTCGGAGCTCACTCTTCTCCTTCTCAAGCTTCTGCTTGACTCTCTGCAGGTTGTCTAACTGCTCTCCAAGGTCAGCAACACTGTCAGCCTGTTTCTTCCTGAGTGTGGCGGCGGTGGATTCATGCTGCAGAGTGGCCTCTTCAAGGTCTCTGCGGAGTTTCTGGAACTCAGCCTCTCTCTTCTTGTTCATCTCAATCTGGACAGATGTTGCTCCACCGGCCTCCTCCAGCCTCTCGCTGATCTCCTCCAGCTCTCTGGCCAAGTCTGCTCTCTGCTTCTCCACCCGAGCTCGGGCAGCTCGCTCTGCCTCAAGCTCTTCCTCCAGCTCTTCAATGCGGGCCTAGACCAAAGTAAGGAAACACGCTATGGTCTCAAATACTTACATTTATGCAATAGCTTACTTCACCCTGTTTAAAACATTACCTGAAACTCCTTCAGTTTTTTCTGGAGCTGGGCACTCATTGCCTGTTCATCCTCTACTTTGCCATTGAGTTGGCTGATTTCAAAATCTTTTCTGTAAATGAAAGAATGTAAAATGTTACAACTGACAAATCGTTAGAAATCTTTTTGTTTTGAAAAGTATATGTCTCATATTACTTTTTCAGCCTCTCTTCGAGTTGCTGTTTGTCATTTTCCAGGTCCATGACACTCTCTTGAGCTAACTTTAGGTCTCCTTCAAGCTTCCGCTTTGCTCTCTCAAGATCCATGCGTATTTTCTTCTCTTGCTCAAGTGATCCTTCAAGCTGTGGGTAGTAATAAATAACTTCTTAAAATTTGGAATTTACCATTTTTAATATACAAGATCCACATGACTATGTTAATTCTTACATCGTCCACTTGCTGCTCCAGCTTGGACTTGGCCTTCGTTAGAATGTTGACTTTGTCTTCTTCACTCTGCAGGTCGTCCAGTGTTTGCTGATGAGCCTCCTGTAAAGCTTTCTTTTCCTTGGTCAACTTGGCAATGATCTCCTCCAGAGCTGCCATCTCCTCGACCAGGTTCTTTACCTAAGACCAGAAGATATTTTTTATCAAGGACTTCAACACACGTTATACTCAGAGTAAATCTACTGTAATTAGTGTTTGTGGTACCTTGTTCTCAGTGGCATGCTTCTCTTTTTCCACTTTTGCCAGAGTTAACTCTAAGTCATCAATGTCTTTCTTTAACTCGGAGCACTCATCCTCCAGCTTCCTCTTCTTAGCAGTCAGTTCAGCATTCATCTCCTCCTCATCCTCCAGTCTTTCCGTCAGCTCTTTGGCCTTTGCCTCCAGCTGAATCTTGCTTTTGATCAGCCCTTCGCATCTTTCTTCGGCATCACCCAGAGTATCTTGCTCCTGTTATCGTTAAAAAAGAGCTCAGCTTTACACCTTGGCAGACTCGGTATGATTTTAAAATTTGTAATGCTGATAGATTTTGAACATACAGCCTGAACTTGGAGCTGCAGGTCATTCTTCTCTTGGAGAAGAGTGACCATTTTTTCCTCAAGTTCTTTTCTGCGGGCTTCTGATTTTGCATAAGCCTCTTTCAGTTTGGTAAACTCTTCCTTCATGTTGGCCATCTCCTTCTCATTCTCTGCCGACTTCAACAGAGGCTTGATTTTGAAGAACATCTTCATCCAGGGCCAATTCTTGACCCCCATGAAGGCACGGATGTTCCACTGGATTACAAGCAGTGCATCCCTGTGGATAACAGATTTTCATTGTCCTTAAAGCCCTCTGTAGCGGGGAGATTCCAGTTTTAACAAGATTGCATAAAATGCCCTTTCACATAAATTAATTTCCACCTTTCATCGTGATCTGCTTAATTTGATTTCTATTGCAATGGCATTCTGGGTTGTGTTTGTAAGGCCCCGGACACATTTAATGTGTTTTGTGAAGGGATTTGTTGTCCATTTTAACAGATTACTAGGTATTTTTTGGTGGAGCTTTTTCCATATCTGAATTATGGGTCTAAGGATAAAGAGTGTGGTATGTTGTAGAGATTGTAAAAGCACATGGGGCAATATTGGTGGTATTGGCCTTTGGAATGCAATTGATTTGACTTTTGCTAAGCTTTTAGCAGTTACCTGCGTTCTACAATCTTCTGGAATTCAATTCTTGCCAGAAGGCCTCGTGACCGGGCTTGAATACCAGTGATGATAAGAGCTAGTCGGTCATCTCGCATCTCCTCCAGCTGACCCAACAGTCCAGCTTTGAAGAACACCTGTTTAATAGTGGCAGATTCAATTAAGGATATTTTGAAGTCATTATCGAAAAAATAAAGTCAGCATTGGTCAACATATCAGAGATATCCAGAAACAATCCCTGCAGAGACTTTTCATCATGTTGACATTTTCTGTTGCCTTTTGCCTGCTGTTGTTACCATACAAATGTATATATTCAATATATTCTGTTCTCCCTGTTAATTCAGTAACAGGGAGAGTAGGTGTAATTTATATAGGCTTTGAAAATTCAGTTCTGTATATCCATCTATCTATATTGTCAGTAATAACATACCTGTTATGCAAAATGTGTTTCACTTAATCAGCATTGAACTTACTGACCTTGGTGTGACCCAGTCTGTACTGGGTGTGGTCAATATCCAGAGAACCCAACAGTTTTTCTGCAGCCTTCTTGTTGTCGATGAACTGTCCCTCAGGAATGGCATTCGGGTTCAAAATGCGGTATCTTTGACACAAGTAAAATCAATACAATGTTTTTCTTGTCAGGAACAAAATATCTTTGAAGATGCCACAATAATTCCATCTGTTTTCATTGTTAGTTGTTATGTGTGTTTGTATATCGCATGCAAACCTCTGCTTGAAATCTCCGTAGAGGATCCTGTTGGGGAAACCCTTTCTGCAGATCCGGATGCCTTCCAGCACACCGTTACAGCGCAGCTGGTGCATCACCAGGGGGTTCTCCATGGCCCCGGGAGTCTTGGTCTCGTTAGGGATGATGCAGCGTACAAAGTGAGGGTGAGTAGACCTCAAGTTGGTCATCAGCTTGCTCAGGTTCTCCTGCAAGTTTTTGACAAAACTATTCAGTTAAATAGGTTTTCTGAAATAATTGTGTCATAGCCATGCATGCTATGTTGTACACTTACTGCATATACTATTTCATATAATGAGTGCACATGCTCTGTCTAGATCATCACAGTAACAATTATTTGAAATTGTGAATGACAGAAAAAGCATTTACCCTGTGCAAAGCTGACACAGTCTGGAAGGATGAACCTTTCTTCTTGCTACCACCTTTGCCCTTTTCCTGAACTAAATAAAACCACTTTGTCAAATTTAGTCATCAGAAAACCGTGTGTGCATGTGTGTGTTTGTGTATGTATGTGTGAGTGTTTGTGTGTGTGTGTGTGTGTGTGTGTGTGTGTGTGTGTGTGTGTGTGTGTGTGTGTTTGTGTGTGTGTCAACATACCTGCGTCAGCTCCTGCATACCCAGCAAAAAGCAAGGATAAAAGTTTAAGGTTAGACTTCTGGAAAAGAGTCACCACAGTCTCATTCAGGGGATCCTTGTTCTTCACCAGCCAGTTGTTGATATTATAATCAACAGTACCAGCATAGTGAACAAGTGAGAAA
Source organism: Scophthalmus maximus (assembly GCF_022379125.1). Classification (NCBI taxonomy): domain Eukaryota; kingdom Metazoa; phylum Chordata; class Actinopteri; order Pleuronectiformes; family Scophthalmidae; genus Scophthalmus; species Scophthalmus maximus. Next base: position 8,255,453 of record NC_061519.1, on the reverse strand, counting down.
TGGGCCTCTGGTCTTCCTTTGATAACTCTTGGCTTCTGGAAGTTGCCAGATTTCCCCAGGTGGTTGTCATAGAGCTTAGCTTTAAAGGTGGTATCAGAGGCTTTAGGAAACATGCACTCCTCTTCAAGGATGGACATGATACCCATGGGCTGAGGAGAATATAATGAAGGAGGTAAAGATATTTTCAAATTATTGACAAGCAAAATAGATGATGTTTAGTTTCAGAAAAACACATCAGAACTTTTGTAACTTACTCAACTAATCATATTTTCATTCCTAAAATACTAAATAAACTCACCTTCTCAATGAGGTCAATACAGGCCTGCAGATCCATACCAAAGTCTATGAAAGTCCATTCAATGCCCTCTTTTTTGTACTCTTCCTGCTCCAGCACAAACATGTGGTGGTTGAAAAACTGTTGCAGTTTTTCATTGGTGAAGTTGATGCACATCTGCTCAAAAGTGTTGAACTGTATAGGGACATTAATAGTAAGCATTAAATCAGGTGAAGAACAGTAAATTTGAATTTGTAATCTTCATGAGCTTTGGTTTCCATTTCAACTCACATCAAAGATTTCAAATCCAGCAATATCCAGCACACCAATGAAGTATTGGCGAGGCTGTTTGGTGTCCAGGGATTGGTTGATTCTCACAACCATCCACAGAAACATCTTCTCATACACTGACTTTGCCAGTGCACCGATAGAATAGCTCACCTTGGGGGGAAAATGATGAGTGATATATTAAAAAAATTTAATTAAATTTTTCAACCAAACTATCCTCAAAAGGCCCCCTTCTACTCTTTACCTGGGCGACATTTTGTCCCTTGGTGACCCACTCATTTCCTACTTTGACTCGTGGGTGACAGAGACCTTTGATGAGGTCAGCGGAGTTCAGGCCCATCAGATATGCAATTTTGTCAGCATCTGAGAAAATAATTAATCATGTCATACAGCTCTGCATCTTTAACCTGACATGGGATATCCTGTTTCCAAGAAATCAATTTTACAAGCAACAGAAAAGACACCTTTTAGGAAATGTAATTGCAACTGACACAGGGCTTATTAAAAATAAGGAGGATATGTTGTTAAGTTCTGTATTTGGCAAACATTGTTCTTTAATATGAGCTTCTATTGACCACAGAATTTTAAACATTTTATAGTAATATTCAGACCCTCACTGCAACTTCAGACACATGAAATAAAAAGCTTTCATGCAGCAGAGACAAACACCGCTGGTTAGTTCAGCAACTTTTTTTTTCTAATTTGTTCTTGAATTCATTCGGAATTTGCTGTATCCCCTGACAATCAATCTTATTTAGGGTAAAACAAATTAAAATAATGCAGGTTTTTCTTGCTGTTGGCAAGCACTTTTGTTTGATACAGCCCAATTTATGGCTAACAATGGCTAGCAGAGGTTATTATTAGTCTTACATTTGAAACTTGCTTACTGCGGCTTTAAAATAGCTTCAGATTCAATTTGTGTAGAGGCTCAGCTGTACTTGTCATGTTGTGCATTGGGAATCAGGATTGGCACAGTTTCAGATGCCATCACAATGTCACTCGAGTTGATTTTATATCATTTGTATTTGTTCACATTTTTTGTCTCAAGGTGACTGTCAATGTCAAAACCATCACTACAAATCAAGAGCGGAGTAAAGGCTTGCTCCTTGTCTGCAATGTATATGTATGACAAAACACTAATAATAATAATAACAGTTGTTGTTGGTATTGTCATACACACCTACATATATCCCTATAACAGCATCTCTTACCCTCAGTGCCATCAGCCTCTGCCTGCTCCTCTCGCTGCTTCTGCTTAAACTTCATGTTGCCATGATGCATAATGGCACCGGTCAGCTTGTAAATACTGTTCTTCTCTTCTTGATTGAAGCCCAGCACATCAAAGGCATCCTAATTTAAATTAAAATAAAATGTAATGTTCTGGTATTTCCTTAGTGTTAAAAAATACTGTTTGACTAAACGTTGTCTGCTGTTGTGAATCAAAGACTTACATCAGTGGCCATCAGTTCTTCAGAATCATTGATGGAGGCCACTGTTGTCTCTCCTTGAGAGATGAAGGCGTAGTCATAGGGGTTGTTGGTGATGAGCAACATATCTAAGAGAAGATATTTGACAAAATAGAAAATATTTATTGAAATTACAATGCATGATGCAGTTACAGCCATGTATCACCTGAATGTGCACTTACCCAGAAGTTCAGGCTTTGCCTGAGACAAGATCTGGTAGAAAATATGGTAGTCCCTCTCAGCTTTGAGCTGGAAGGTCACACGAGACTTTTCCAGAAGATCTGTTGGAAGAATAATATATGTATATAATGTTATTGTTTTCCAGTATAAAACTATCTGCTGTAAGGGTAATGTAGATGTAAAGGGTTATACAAACATTTTTAAAACAAAATGCTCAGAGATGCCATATATTTGATTGGCCATTAATTAATAACATTTTAGATGACATTTTATCATCCTTTCGTTGAACAAAAGCAGAACATTGGCTCTTTGGTTACTGTAATAAGGTCATTCTTTATTTTGTCCTGTTAGTCTGCATGTTCTCCGTGTATCTCTGTGGCTTGCTCCTGTGAGCCTCCTGTTAGCCCTGTGATAGACAGGAATATTTTCCATGGTGTGTCCTGTCCCTCACATACTGGGATTGGCTTCAGGACTACACAAACCTACAAAGGACAAGAGGTTTAGAAAATGGATGGAAGGATACATTTTGTTTTACTTACAAGTCTCAATGTCAGCAGACGCCAGCTTTCCTCGGTTGTCAAAATGAATTCTGATGAATTTACCCTAAGAGGAAAAGTAACGCTCATTTATATTTATAAAATTAAAAAAGAATATTCAATTTATAATACGTTAAATTCACAGCAGTCACAGAGATACTCACAAATCTAGAAGAGTTGTCATTCCTGATGGTCTTGGCATTACCAAAGGCCTCTAGAGCTGGGTTAGCCTGAATGATTTGATCCTCCAGGGTACCCTGAATTTATTAAAGACTTATGGTTTTAGTACCAATTTTGGAAAAGGTTTAGAAAGATTTCCCTGTGAATAACCATTAACATTTTGGTAGTGTAATATTAATATAAATATATGGAGTACCGACCTTCTTCTCACTGGCTGCATCTTTCCTCGCACCTGGGGCAGCTGCAATGCTGGCAAAGTACTGAATGACACGTTTGGTGTTGACAGTCTTTCCAGCACCAGATTCTCCACTGAGTAGACGAGAGTCAGAAGGTTTTAGGCCAAGACCAATTATGCTTAACTACTGAGGAGGTTTTTGTTGGCATTGTCACTTACGTGATAAGGATTGACTGGTTTTCTCTGTCTGTCAGCAAGAGAAATTTTAAAATATATAAATACTGCATGATGTCAGAGCTGAATATTTACAGAAGGTGAGAAGCAGATTATGCACCTGACAGCATGTACTGATAGGCATTGTCAGAGATGGAGAAGATATGAGGAGGAGCTTCAGTCCTCTTCTTTCCTCTGTAGGCAGAAACCACTTCTTTGTTGTAGACTGGCAGCGCTTTGTAAGGGTTGATAGTCACACAGAACAGCCCAGAGTAGGTCTATCATATTAAAAGAGTGTTGGATTGAGGGTAGTGGTGAAATCTCAGATGTCTTATAATGAAAGAAAGTTTTTTTAAAAAGAGTAACAGATTAAGTCACAGTCTTACGTAAATCATCCATGCTGCGTAACGCTCTTTGAGGTTGAACAGCACAGCTGGCTCATGGAGGAAGGTGAACATCGCCATGTCTTCAATTTTATCAAACTTTGGCGGGTTCTGAGGGTGCACATCGCAATCCTTCACTGTGACAGTCTGCAGGAAGAGATTACACATTTTTAAACAATGGTTCAGACTTTTATGAGTATACATTTGAATGTTTTTTTTGTACATACCTTTCCAAATTCAGTGTTAACAGTGACTTTGTCACCATCACGATTAGTGACTGTAGCCTTTACGTACTCAACCTCAGGGTCAGGAACGAAGCACTCCTTCTTCATGTCGAATATTCGAGTCTGGGCCTCCAGACGCTCCTTATCTGACTTCCTTAGAAAAGAAGCAGCAACCCCAAATTCTGCCATGACAGCGTCCCCCATTTTTTAACCTTTTAAAGATAAAGAAAAATAAATCCTTTAAGGCTCATTCTTCTTACTGCCCCAATGGTCATTCACGAAAGACATGCGATTTTAAGCAACAATATAGTAAAAACAGAAATAATGAACATACTGAAATAATGGAAAGGTTTCAAATACAAATTCCACATCCCCTTACAAAAATAATAAAATCACATTCTTGTTAACATATTATTTAAAACCACAACTTTTCAATTTGTTTTCATTTAGTACAAATATAGGAGAGTCAGTAAAATATATAAACAGAAAAGTAGGATGATTTAAGTCAATAATTGGATCAATTTATTATGACAAAATGCACATAAAATACCGCAGTTAATTTTACCTGAGGCGTTTAACTCCACAGGGATTTTTGGATCTGTGCTATTTAAATGACATAGACAGCAAAAAGCAAAACATCAAAATCTTATTATGTCATTATTTAATTAAGATCACATATCACATATGACTAATGAAAAAAAACTTCAGGTAAAATAATGAATCTTTTCATCAAATGTATCACTAACCCCTCAAAAGATTGGCAGCACAAACTGTCTAAATATAGTTGAGAGTAATTTTAACTTAAACCTAAACCTACACAAACACTATTCAAAATGGTAACTCACATACTAAAGCAGTTCTAATATTGAGTGGGTTCTTTCTTACCCTTAACCGTCAACCCGAGTCAAAAGAAATGATGGATCCAGTGGCTGACACCGGGTGGCCTCTCCATTAATAAAGGTTGTTAGTGGACCAAATATGGGGATGAATTTTAGAGAAATGGCATCCAGGTTGCCTATCACAAAAAGCATTCTCCAAATTGGGAGATGCAAGCCCAGTGCGGCTATTTGTTGCTCTCACCTTGTGAACAAGGCCAGACATGGACACTGACAAAAAAAAGGGGGAGGCAGGAAATGAGGGAGCAGGGACAGGCTACTGTCAGTCAAGTCATTCTCTTTCGCCCTTGTAAGTTATATTAAGTAATTCTATTAATTAACTTAATTCTGTAAAGATTCTGTGATTCTTGATTATATTACATAAACAAAGGACACAACTTCTAAGTGCAAATAATAAAGGGAGAAGAAAATCACAACACGTGCGTTTTCTTTTTTTCTTTTTTTCTCGGCACTGAAAATCTCGAGAGGACACATTCATATCTATATGTATATTTCAATTCTTAATCAGATCCACTGTGTTTTAATCATAGACTGTGCCTTTATACTCTAAATAAAGTAGGCTAGCAGACAGGCAGGATTTATGGCACATCAAACATCCCAAGCTCTAAACCTCAACAATCATCAAGTGATGTCAAGTGATAGGGTGTGAAATACATTTCAAGGGGGACAATAAAGAGCTGCAGCTGTTGTCTGCAGTGAGGCAAGACAGGACCAAGGTCACAGCTGTGAGATCTCGTTTATTATCACTCACCACTGGTAACAGTAAGGTCTATACCCTGATCTCTAACACCAGTCACATGTCTATTGTTTATTAAAAATATCAATGTTCAGAGTCCATACAATCCTCTTCAAGTTCATATTACATGAAAAAAAAAGTCACTTGACAGGAAGACGTGGGCACTATTCAATGACATGGAACTGAACAAAAACCTTCTCCACCTGAATAATAAAAAGGTTAAAAGATAATCTCTGATTTTTAGTCAGAAGTCAATTTGTTCAATTTGTAGTAAGACTTGAAATGTCTTAGGATGCAAATGTGGATGTTAGTACTGGCCATAGCACTGTTTAGTAATAACAGAGCCCTGAGGTCATTTATTAGCTTTGATCTATATAAGTTAGTATAACTGCACAGGTTCAATTCAATTCAATTCAATTTTATTTGTGTAGTGCCAAATCACAACATACATTGTCTCAAGGCACTTTACATAGTGAGGTCAATATTTGTGGTGGTGGTATATCTGTATATTTGTTTAGGCAGCAACTAATAAGACTTCAATTATGATGAGCTGGTTTTCGTTGTACTGAGGTGCCATATATACCCCACCATATTAGCCTGATCAGATCATCGGTTGTGATTGGACTGGCAAGTTTTCTGCCGGACGCAAACACTTCACAATGTAGGGGATCCAGTTCTGGCAGAGCAAATGTAACGAGCTCCCAGAATTTGTCTGGGTCCCAGGCTTCCACCATATGCCATGTATTGGAAAAAGTTTACATGGCCTTAAGTTAAGAAATAGCTACATATGTGGATGGATTATGTGTAAATATAGTCTTGTAGTCAAGTATTATCACCTTTGAACTCAGTGATGAGACAAAAAGCAGTTCAGAATAAGAACTTCTTTACCGTAGCAATAGACATGTTTTTTACTTTAACTCGTTATCAAGTAAATGCTGATGCCACAGGATGTAACTGCTGTAGAATAATTACATTTAGATTGGTTTCCTGTAAGCCTCGCTCCCAGTGTTCAATTCTGTCTGCCTCCCTGGCATTAAATCTTTTAGGAAAGTGAAGGCTTGATGTTCTTCACAAACGCCATTGCGTTTGTGAAGGATAGCACTTTTGTTTTCCCCGGTAGCTATCATTAGCTTTCCCCTGGTAATGGAAATGGCAGATACCGGGCAAAAGAACAAGAGTACCATTGTCAAAGTAAGCAAAGAAGACCAAGACAGACAGTGATAGAGATTAACTAGGTGTTATACTCTGTGTTTCTCATGACACAGCTGTAGTGACTGGTTTGTGTGGAGCAATTGGCCATTTCCACAGCAGGCATTTTGACATGAAAAAGTAGGCAAGCACAGGTAAACATGTGTTCAAATGACATAATTGAGTCTCTGTAGTTTAATTCAACAGAACCTTCATTAATATGTTACATACCAGGCAGGGGCAGTGCTTATATTTTATTTACCTCCAGCTTTTCTTTCTCTCTTCCTGTCTTTCCTCTAGCTGTTAACTGGCTGATTGGCTTCCACCTGAACACTCCAGTCATGCTTGCTCTTTGGTTTCTCTCCAGACTGAGCTGACCTATCACCATCCAGGGCCCTGCATTAATGGAAGCACACCTGAAAGGAGATGCTCCCTTATCTTGATCACCCTTGTTGTTGCTTGCCAGAAAAATAAAAGGTATGTGATGGGAGGTTGGATTATAGTTAGGTTTGGGATGCCCTATACATCTGTGTCTAATAACTCTGGGGGGGGGTTGTCTATTGCTAATTAAATAAATGTGTAAAAAGAGTGGATTCATCATCAGGGTTTGCCTGGGAAGTCAAGGAAATCAGGCTCCAAAATTGTTTGTCAGAAATTAACTAACTTAAATGGGTATAAAATATATTTTATTGCTGAAAATTTAGAAATTACACCAATTAAGATCTGCTCTTATACAGCACTTTTTTATAGGATGATGACTTACTTAACTTGTTTGTCTTTTGCTTGTTTTACTTCCTGTCTTTTTCCAGTTTTCTGCTTTTGTGATTCGCTGAGTTTGGCTTCATGTAGCTCTGCTGAGTGCTGACTTAACGTGATGCATGCCGGACTTTACACAATGCACGTTGGTTATACATTTTTTTCAAAAAGTGAAGTTTTGCTCCTCAAGTTGCAGCAACTGGGAACCACCTCTGTGACGTGCAGATACTTTTATTTATTTTATGTTAATCTAGGAAGTTCAGACCCTTTATTATAATAATAATAATAATTTATATTTATATAGCACTTTTCAGGGACTCAAAGTCGTTTTACAGAACAAACAAACAAAACAAGCACAAAAAATAGGGGGGGGGTTCTAAGGATAGGCAGAGGAGAAGAGATGAGTTTTAAGGCGTGACTGGAAGGTGGTGAGGGACTCTGCTCTGTTCATTCATCTCTGTAGATTATTTGATGTATTTGATTGCCGCAGTTTTTTATTTTCACCATGAAAGCTCTAAAATTAGTTTAATTCAGGAGTTTGTATTTTTACCATCTGATTCCTGTTCACCTGGCATATTGCATGTATGACTTTTCCCCCTATACCATAGCCCATCCCAAGTACTTTGATTTAATTGAGAGTGGCAAAAATAATCTTTGTCAACTCACTGATGAGCAACGGGAAGCAGAGGCAGACTTAATAGCTGTCTTTTCATACTGCGACAGTTCACAATGACATATTAGTTCAGCTGCAGTCAGATCAAGTCCCACATTTACCTATAGTCTGCCACACCCTTAGGTGGTTTACCTGTGCCAAGTTGTCAGTACCATATATTTAGTCTCTGCGCTTCCAAATCTTCCTTGTCAGTTTATCTATTCAGTTTGACTCAGTTCCGTTCAGTCCTGTCCTGTTTTTATCCGGGATATATTTGTTTGTGTTTTCTGTCCATGTTCCTGAGTTTGTTTCCACTTACAGACTGTCAGCTTGCATTTTGATTAATCACTCTTTTCTGTACTACCTGCGGAATTTTATGAAATCTGGGTCCTGAACTTCAAATTCTAAAACCACCTTTAAACAACGATCAAGTCAAGGATGACATTAGTTCACGTTATGCAGATGATGCTTTCTTCTATTTTCTTAGTATATGCAGGATCAGTTATCATAAAAAGTGAAAATGGTGACTGTGCCTGCAAAGAATTAAAATAGTTTAGTTGTATAATCATTCTCATGAAGTACTATAAGAGTATGGGTTGTTGTTGTTGTTGTTGTCTTTTACTGGTTTTAACCAAACAATTCCTTGTTTTTGAGGAGCAAATCCCTTAAAATCAGATCATACAAAATTTATTTCTAATTGTATCATCACCTTTTCTTGAGTGCTCAAAAAATACAGATGAACTCTTTATGGTTTTTTTTAAGAAATGTAAAAACCCAAGTATACAACATTTATTATGTTTGTGCGCAAAAACAAATTCATATTGTTGTGACTTGTACTCTTGGCTTATACCCACAACATGGCTGCTGCATGTGCCCTTGGCCTTCTCCTGTTGACATTGCATTGTTTTCTTCCCTTTATCCTTGAGGACAAAGATAACTTGTGAAATTCCTGCTGGGTGCCTTTGGGGCTTGCTGGTTCAAAGAAGAGCCTGGGGACAGCTTGTGACGTGAATGGTCAGGGCAGGTTTAAGTTCTTCATTGACCAGCAGCAACAGGTGATAAGACCATGAGAAACTGCTGATGAACTGTATGTACGGTGTAATGTTGGATACTGTATCATTTATATACCAGAATAAACCAAATGAGTCTGTTGAGAAACAAATTGTTTGCACATAACTCAAGTGTCTTAATATGTTTGACATTTAATTAGCTCCTAAGGCAAAACGGTAGCCATTAGCTTTCTGAAACGTGAAATGATTTTCTCGGCCTGACAAAGAATTTAGGGAAACAGTATGGTACAAATTAAATCCTACAAGTCAAGTTCGCCTACTTTCTATCACATTGTATTCCACCAGGATAAAATGTGCTTGCCTCCATAGTAGAATTCTCCTTTCCTTTACATATCCCTAAGTCTATTCCAGGCGCTAGCAGGGCACTTGGTCGTCCATGAAAGGCCTCATTCCCAGCTGTCTACCGTCCTTGTGTCTTTGACTTTTACAGTCACATGAATGCACAAGGGAAGGTGTGAGGCACCTTGTCTCACTTAAGTTTGACACTGGAGCTAGCAAAGCTATTGTTAGTTTTTGGTCTTTGTTCTTGTGAAAGGTCACTTCTAAGTGGGTGTTGAGATTTGTCAGAAGCTTGCAGGAGTTCATTGGTCTCTTGCCTCGTCTTCTCTCCACTCATTTAGACTATGGACTTCTTTGTGGACCCTTCGCTTGTCTTCTGATGAGGCAATGATCAGGACGTGGCAAAATATTAGGAAGGTACAGTTGACTATTTTAAGCTATTATTAACTTTTTTAGGTGTAACACTTCTAAATTCATTATTTTCTTTTGGGAAACAATTAATTTCAAAAAAGTGCAGACATTTTTTTTCCTTCATTATATACTCTTACATATTATCAGTGTCCTGCTTTCATTGATGAAATGATGTTGCTTGAATTCACAGGTCTGTCTTGGAGGACTCTACCCCTTAATACACCAAGTCCAGAATATCTGTTGTCAGACATAATTCAAATGGCCTTCCCTCATCGGGTTTTGAAAAGAGCATGATTGTTACTACCTCCACGTCTGATATGAAGGTTTGTGGTTTCAACTTACTCTCTTTGATCTTCAAACACTGTTTCTTTGCAATCATATCAAAGTTGAAGGAAATCTTATGAGTTACATTCATGTAAAATGGAAGCAGGTTGGATCAGTACTAGGTGATGCCCAATTCTCTGTCTAAAGAAAGTAAATTCTAAATGTGTAGATGGCTATCTTTCAGTTTCAGCTAACGTAAATAACAATAATACAACAGGGCAATACAATTGGTAATTGGTGAGGTTCTTGTTTTATGATGTTATAGGTGTAATCATAGGTATTTAGCTAATTTTAGTGGGTGTGTGTCTGTACAAATGTATGTCAAACAATATGTTAACATATTTACTGCATGCAATCATATTGCCCATTCTGACTACCCTAATCTTCCTCTAATAACCCCAAACATTTCTTGTCTGCCAATTCTGATTTATTTTAACTTTGAGTTATTTATTTTTACAGTAAGTAATTGAGGCAGCAACATTCTGCAACAGTCTGTTCTCCTTATCACACTATCAGTTGTGAGGCTTTTTAAGTCTCTGTAAATGTCTTTGTTCTAACAACCACCACAAAATTGTATATTTCTGTTTATCTTTAATCATGTTGCGAGGAAAACAAGCTGCAACACTTTAATTCCAAAGGAAAGATTAAACTATAAAAGTAGCATGATAGGTGTCAGTATATAAGGATAGTTGTTCCTAACTACTAGGGTGTGTGAGTGCCCCCTGCTGATCATGTTGAATTTTGCAACATGAGGTTGCAACGCTTAATGAATAAACCTGACTAATTGATAACAGATGGAAATTTAATCATGTATGTTCTCCCTTAGAGGGAAATGGCTTAAAGCCACAATGCAGCACTATGTAGAAAGCTTAAAAAATATATTTAAAAAAGGGCATTGTCAGGTAGCGTTGTTTCATAAGTAATAGTAGTTGTGACAAAAAAAATCAATCACACACACACACACGCACGCACGCACGCACTCACAAATTAAATAGCATTCTTTTAATTTGTGGCCTTAATTTGAAATAAGAATGAATGACGAGAATCAGATCAGTGACAGCTTCCCAACTTATTCTTTCAACCTAATTCATTTTATAATTGACGTTTTTAGCTGATGTTTATATATTTGTTACACATTCACACACACACACACACACTGATTGGGTCTGACTTCACTTTGGTGATGAGACAATGATTAGTCAATTTTAAACTCCAACAAAATTCTCCTAAAGGATCATTTTAAAAAAAGTTTCTTCAATAGCATAATAACATGCGTTTGGAAAGACAACACTTTTCCTGGTTTCATTGTGCATTTTATTTATTTATTTATTATTAATACACTTGTGTAATCATGTATTTTATTTCTTAATTCAATTAAAATAGGAATCTGCAACCATTTCTGCTACTGACCAACAACAACAAAACATGCTTAAGGAGACACCATCACACAAATAGCAGGTGCCTCAGAAATGGTCATTTTTGAAGAGGGAGTTCACTCTCCGTCAAGCCCTTTCTGAAACAAAAGACAGAAAACACAAACAATCAGCTGTAACAGTAAGACATTGTTTTACATTATACTAAAGGATTATTTCTTAAAGCTAGGAAGCATTACTTTCTGTATGGGGAAGTAACAGAATAGCATGATTTCCTCTTTGGAGAGGTCTACAGTGATATCTTTGTCATGTAATTTTTCCTGATTTGTTTAGTGTTAAACAAAAATAAAATGGCCAACATGGCTGCTTGAAGGGTTGTAAATTGCAAGCCTAATGGTGTGTTCACATCGGACGCGACGCTAGGGTAGATTACATACAAAGTCAATACAAAGATGCGACTAGACTTGAATTTCGCGGCACTGACTCGGGCGGCGCGAATGATACGATATACGCGATGCGAAACCAGGCGAAATTCGCAGGGGTGTCCATCGCTCGAGTTGAAATATTTGAACTCAGGCGATATATTTTCGAGACGCGATAGCCAACGAGCGTTGAGATCCTCCCTCCGTCACCTGTCGTCAGACGGCCAGGCCAGGTCGATAGTCGCATCAGGACCGGGTGTTGGCAGAAAGTGAACGAAGAAGTTGGACACTAGCTAGCTAGTTAGCCCCAGTTAGCACTTTTTTTCCTTCTGCAGTTCATGTTTACCTGCATGTGTGTGTGTGTCTTTGTCTGTGTGTGTTTGTTCAGATGAGGTTTGTCGGAGAAAGTGGAAGGGATTGAACGGTCAAACTGAGACACAAATAAGCACAAATGTTTGCTTGCGTCCAAACTCGCGCGTATCGCGCAAATTTACGCAATGCATAAAAGAAATTGCCTCACGTCCAGTGTGAACGCACCATAACACTTGCACGAAATCTTTGTCCAATTTGTGTGTACCAACCTTTGACCCCACATCGCGGCTCTTAGCACGTAGCTTGTTGACTTGAGACTCAGCAATGTCTGCTCTCTCCTCCGCTTCATCAAGCTCATGTTGAAGCTTACGGAACTTGGTGAGATTGCTGTTGGCCTGTTCCTCCTACACAACAGAAACGACATATATGTTTTAGTCTGAACAGATTGTGCCTATTTTCAGCTGTCAGTTCAGTTGTAATGCTGGCATTTAAAACTCAAAGTACTTACAGCATCCTCCGTAGCCTTTTTGTAGGATTTGACCTTAAGCTGCAGCTTGTCCACCAAATCCTGAAGACGTGCTAGATTTTTACGGTCCTCTTCAGTCTTTAAATGTACAAGAAATAATTATGAAGTGTATATGTTTTGGCTATGAATATACTTTTCATTGCATAAACAGACTTTGGTATAAGTTGACTGTTACCTGATAACTAAGCTCCTTTATACGTCTTTCATATTTCCTTAATCCCTTAACAGCATCACTGGCCTTTTTCTGTTCACTTTCCACCTCATTTTCAAGTTCCCTGACCTGCAGGATGTAGGATGTAATCACAAAAAAGTCAGTCAATGCCCCAGTATATTACATAGAGCAGATATGTATTTAGATATTTAGATCATGCCAGGTGCCAAGGAACTAATGGACACCCACCCTGGCCTCGAGCTTCTGTATCTGCTTCTTGCCTCCCTTCATGGCGATCTGCTCAGCCTCATCCAGACGGTGCTGCAGGTCTTTGATGGTTTGCTCCATGTTCTTCTTCATACGCTCCAGGTGAGAGCTGGTGTCCTGCTCTTTCTTCAGCTCCTCTGCCATCATGGCAGCATCAGTAATGGCCTTCTTGGCCTTCTCCTCTGCATTTCTGCACTCCTGCACAGCATCTTCTACTTCTGTCTGAAGCTGGGACGTATCTGCCTCCAGCTTCTTCTTCTGGTTTATCAGGCTGATGTTCTGGTTGAGAACACAATATTAATATCAGAATTCCTCAGTATACTGACAGTAATTAAAAAGAACTGTGTTAGATGAGTGAATTTTACCTGTGAGTGCAGTAGCTGCACCCTCTCACTAACATCCATCAGCTCTTGCTCAGCAAGTTTGCGACCTCTCTCAGTTTGCTCCAGAGCAGCTCTCAACTCCTCCACTTCAGCCTGAAGCAGGGTGTTGCGTCTCTCAACAATGGCAATGTTTTCCTTCATATCATCATTGACTCGCAGAGAGTCATCAAGTTGGAGCAGAGTATCCTTTAAGATGAAAACCCAGGGGACTTTATTTTGACTTATGTTTGTAAAAGTAATGGTACCATAGCTTTAGTAATTCACATTCATTCAACCTTGAGATGAGCGTGAACAGCCTTGAGTTGTTTCTGGGCCTCAGCTGCCTGCCTGTTGGCCTGGCTGAGCTGGATTTCCATCTCATTGAGGTCTCCCTCCATCTTCTTCTTCAGACGCAGGGCCTCATTCCTGCTGCGAGTCTCAGCATCGAGAGAGCTCTGAAGAGTGTCCACAATTCGCTGATGGTTTCTTTTTGCTTGCTCCATCTCTTCATCTTTTTCGGTCAGCTTGCGCTCAATATCAGCTTTCACCTGATTGAACTCGAGCTGGGCTCTGAGAATCTTCCCCTCCTCATGCTCCAGTGAGGCCTAGACAGACAAACAGGATGTTGTATTTAATTTCAGGGGTTTCACTTGTTGCTGACACATTAATGTCCCCAAGGGTGTTAACATAAAGCCACAACATACCTCTGCCTCCTCCAGAGCTGTTTGTATATCTGACTTCTCTTGTTCCAACTGTTTTCGAATCTTCTCAAGCTCATGAATACTCTTTCCACCCTCAGCAATTTGTTCAGTGAGGTCAGATATTTCCTCTGAGAAACAAAATGTAACATTTTCAATTGTTAAGTCAATAGAACAAATCCTACAAACAGATGTGTAAGCTGCTGTTAACTCTTACCCTGTAGATTCTTATTCTCTCGCTTCATTGTCTCCAGATGTTCAAGAGATTCTTCATAGGAGTTCTTCAGTTTGAAGAGCTCAGTGCTCAGAGACCTGGCTTCCTTCTGAGAACTGTCCAGCTCTGTTTGAGACTCCTCATACTTCTGTTTCCATTCTGCCAAGACCTGAAATATGTGTACATATGTGTTATTATTTTCAAATTCCTCATTGAAAAGAGCAAAATGGCCATGTGTTCATTAAATTCTACCTTGTCAAAGTTTCTTTGCTTCTTGTCCAGAGCAGCAGCAGCAGCATTAGACCTCTCCACATCCACCATGAGATCTTCAATCTCGTTCTGCAGTCTGTGTTTGGTCTTCTCCAGAGAGGAACATTTGGAATTCACTGCTTCAACAGCCTCTTCAGCATCTTGCAGACGCTGAGCCAGCTTTTTTCTGGAGTACAATATAATTCATTCAGGGTTAATTGCTTTAAAACTTGAGAGAATTGTTTAAGTGAAAATATCTTTTACTCACTTGGCCTCCTCCAGCTCCTCGGTCCTCTGGATGGCATCAGTTTCGTACTTAGCTCTCCACTGAGCCACCTCAGAGTTGGCCTTGGACATGCTGCGCTGCAGTTCAGCCTTGGCCTCCTGCTCCTCCTCATACTGCTCCCTGAGCAGGTCACAGTCGTGACGAGAAGACTGCACTGCATGGGCTAATGCATTCTTGGCCTGAAATGAAAGCATAAATTAATGTGCCTGTGTACCAACATCCAGTCTGCACTAAATGAGGTCTCACTGAAATGTTTTGCTACCTTGATTTCTTCCTCTAGTTGTCTTTTAAGATCTTCAACTTGCTGAGTGTAGGACTGTTTTCCTCTGGTGAGCTGAGACACCAGAGAATCCTTTTCCTCAAGCATCCTTGAAAGTTCACCTAATTTCGATTCAAAATGATTTAAAATGAGTACTTCATATCTCCAAAAAACACAAATCAAATCAAATCAAATGCATATACCATTCTCAGTTTGAAGCTTTGCTTTCTGCATGGTGAAGTCATTAATGGTTCGCTGTCCTTCTTCTGCCTTTGTTTTATACTCATTCATGTTGTCTTCCAGAGACCTGCACATTTTCTCCAAATTATTCTGAAAACATACCACAACATTACAAATTGCACATGAAATACTTGAGAAGTGTTGGCATTTTAAACTTCTTTCTTTCGTCGAAACCTTTAAGCAAAAATGAGTAAATCAACATAAAAAGTAGTACCTTACCTTAGCCTTCACAATATGTTCCATATTGGAGACCACATCATCCAGTTCCAGTCGGAGCTCACTCTTCTCCTTCTCCAGCTTCTGCTTGACTCTCTGCAGGTTGTCTAACTGCTCTCCCAGGTCAGCAACACTGTCAGCCTGTTTCTTCCTGAGTGTGGCGGCGGTGGATTCATGCTGCAGAGTGGCCTCTTCAAGGTCTCTGCGGAGTTTCTGGAACTCAGCGTCTCTCTTCTTGTTCATCTCAATCTGGGCAGATGTTGCTCCACCGGCCTCCTCCAGCCTCTCGCTGATCTCCTCCAGCTCTCTGGCCAAGTCTGCTCTCTGCTTCTCCACCCGAGCTCGGGCAGCTCGCTCTGCCTCAAGCTCTTCCTCCAGCTCTTCAATGCGGGCCTAGACCAAAGTCAGTGTTATTTTTTCATTGAATGGCTATTCATTGTGGAATCAGAGAATGTCACATTCATGTGTTAGCAACACACGTCCTCTTATTTAACCGTACCTGCAGCTCCTTCAATTTTTTCTGGAGCTGTGCACTCATTATTTGTTCATCTTCTATTTTGCCATTGAGTTGGCTGATTTCAAAATCTTTTCTGTAAGTGAAAAAAAGTTAATGAACATTGCAGCTGACTTATAGTCTAAATTATATTAGTACTTGTCTCATATTACTTTTTCAGCCTCTCTATGAGTTGCTGTTTGTCATTTTCCAGGTCCATGACACACTCTTGAGCTAACTTAAGGTCTCCTTCAAGCTTCCGCTTTGCTCTCTCAAGATCCATACGTATTTTTTTCTCTTGCTCAAGGGATCCTTCAAGCTGTGGAGGGTGATAAAGGTTAACGCTTTTAAAATTTCCTTTTGATATTATTTATTGATTTTAAAACCGACAGTAATACTGTCATCTCCTATGTTCCTACATCATCCACTTGCTGCTCCAGCTTGGCCTTGGCCTTGGTGAGAGTGTTAACTTTGTCTTCTTCACTCTGCAGGTCATCCAGTGTTTGCTGATGAGCCTCCTGTAAAGCTTTCTTTTCCTTGGTCAACTTGGCAATGATCTCCTCCAGAGCTGCCATCTCCTCGACCAGGTTCTTTACCTAAGACCAGAAGATATTTTTTATCAAGGACTTCAACACACCTTATACTCAGAGTAAATCTACTGTAATTAGTGTTTGTGGTACCTTGTTCTCAGTGGCATGCTTCTCTTTTTCCACTTTTGCCAGAGTTAACTCTAAGTCATCAATGTCTTTCTTTAACTCGGAGCACTCATCCTCCAGCTTCCTCTTCTTAGCAGTCAGTTCAGCATTCATCTCCTCCTCATCCTCCAGTCTTTCTGTCAGCTCTTTGGCCTTTGCCTCCAGCTGAATCTTGCTTTTGATCAGCCCTTCACATCTTTCTTCAGCATCACACAGAGTATCTTGCTCCTGTTATCGTTAGAAAAAGAGTTCAGCTTTACACCTTGGCAGACTTGGTCTGATTTTAAAATTTGTAATGCCGATAGATTTTGAACATACAGCCTGAACTTGGAGCTGCAGGTCATTCTTCTCTTGGAGAAGAGTGACCATTTTTTCCTCAAGTTCCTTCCTGCGGGCTTCTGATTTTGCATAAGCCTCTTTCAGTTTGGTAAACTCTTCCTTCATGTTGGCCATCTCCTTCTCATTCTCTGCCGACTTCAACAAAGGCTTGATTTTGAAGAACATCCTCATCCAGGGCCAATTCTTGACCCCCATGAAGGCACGGATGTTCCACTGGATCACAAGCAGTGCATCCCTGTGGACATGGGTCCAAAATGCATTCACTTTCTAATCATCAGTATTTTGCTGCAACACTTATAGTTGTAGAACACAATTATTTTTGCATCATTAAAATGCAACACATTGCATTTTTCGACTGTTGGCACAAAGTGGTGTTCAATTGTGAAACTCTTGATAGCAACATAAATGTAGTGCACAAAATGATAATTAGGGAGTAATTTCATACACAGCCATGAATATGTTGCAGACTAATACAAGTAATTCCAAGAAACAAATTCAGTATTGATGAGTCAATTTTTTGCATGTACTTTACTTATTATTCAATGCAAGTGAATCAGAATGATTGGCTTTGAATCACTCACTAGATTTAATTTGTGCCTGGTTTATGATTTTTTGAGGTGATCCAAAGTAAGATAAAATAACTTAAACGTAAAATATATGAAAAAGACTATCTCAATCTCACTTTGAATTAACTGTCTATTTCACCTTTGTTTTGATTATGCCTATGGCTTTATTGGTATATTCACTATACTTTAGTTAACTTAAGAGTGCATGTACCTGCGTTCTACAATCTTCTGGAATTCAATTCTTGCCAGAACACCTCGGGATCTTGCCTGGATCCTGGTGATGATTAGAGCTAAACGATCATCACGCATTTCCTCAAGCAGACCAAGCAGTCCAGCTTTGAAGAACACCTGATTTTTGCAAACAGACATCTTCAGTAGCAACATGCACAATAAGCATAATGCCTAATGCTTGGCTGATTACAAATTTCTGTATGTTATCACATTCACAGTAGTTTTTTGAATGGAAGCAGAAGTGTTTGAACTGAGTGATGTCCTAAATGTGCCTGGCATTAGAGAATTGTAACTGAAAATCATAAACATAGTCCTTTACTACATTAGGGCAATAATAAAAATACATATGCTTCATAGTCTGTATCTTGAAATTAATTTGACCAATACTTACCTTGGTGTGCCCCAGTTTGTACTGGCTGTGGTCTATATCCAAGGAGCCCAAAAGCTTCTCTGAAGCTTTCTTGTTATCAATGAATTGTCCCTCGGGGATTGCGATTGGGTTCAAAATACGGTATCTTCGTAATACAGATAAAAGATAATTTCAATATTAATTCATGTTATGTGAAATATCAATTTATAACTCTTATAACTATAACTAAATAAATAACCACATGCATGCATACAGGGCATGAATGCTTACTGAATGATTTATTTAGCATGTCTCCAGATTTCAAACCAGTTGAACACCTATGGGGGATTTTGCAGCAATGTATCAGACAGTTGATCAGCGCCCAACCAGAAATCGCAAACCACAACAAATTTGATCAGTCA
Source organism: Scophthalmus maximus (assembly GCF_022379125.1). Classification (NCBI taxonomy): domain Eukaryota; kingdom Metazoa; phylum Chordata; class Actinopteri; order Pleuronectiformes; family Scophthalmidae; genus Scophthalmus; species Scophthalmus maximus. Next base: position 8,236,552 of record NC_061519.1, on the reverse strand, counting down.
GTTTGGTGGCATGTCTCATCTAGCACACAAAACGTAGACTCCTTTGCCTCAATGAGTTGAATGCCTGCGCACACAAGTAACTGTCGAACAACATATATTCGCTCAAATTTAAGATGATCGTCTCAATTTTAGTCAAATGCTTACAACAGCGCAAACCACTTGCACCCTACAGCTGTTGAATGTTTGTTACTCACACTAATAATGTGTCTAGCCTCTTTCATGTTGTGCCTTTGATTACCAAAACTAAAAAGAAATGCAGGTAATGCCTGCATTTCATTAAAGCTTGACAGGCACCTCTGTTTGAAATCTCCGTAGAGGATCCTGTTGGGGAAACCCTTTCGGCAGATCCGGATGCCTTCCAGCACACCGTTACAGCGCAGCTGGTGCATCACCAGGGGGTTCTCCATGGCCCCGGGAGTCTTGGTCTCGTTGGGGATGATGCAGCGTACAAAGTGAGGGTGAGTAGACCTCAAGTTGGTCATCAGCTTGTTTAGGTTCTCCTATTAGTGCAGGAGAACTTTCAATTAACTAATGTATCACACATATAAAATAAGAACAAATAAGAAGCTGATTTTTACCCTATGTAAGGCTGATACAGTCTGGAAGGATGAACCTTTCTTCTTGGTACCACCTTTTCCCTTCCCACCAGATTCCTGAGCTAAATAAAACATTTATAAGTAGACAATGTTAAAGAAACGTTCTAGATTGTTTTTTAAAGCTGAAGTGACATAAGGTAGTGCATGAATAAATGTATTTTATGTTAAGGTTTTTTATTCTACTGCACATTATACATCATTTCTAAATTAATTTTTATTTTTGATACAAACCTGCGTCTGACCCAGCATAATTCGCAAAGAGGGTAGCCAGCAGCTTGAGAGTAGATTTCTGGTACAATCCTACAACAGTCTCATTCAGAGGATCTTTGTTCTTCACCAGCCAGTTGTTGATATTATAATCAACAGTTCCAGCATAATGCATCAGGGCAAAATGGGCCTCTGGTTTTCCTTTGATAACTCTGGGCTTCTGGAAGTTGGCAGATTTCCCCAAGTGGTTGTCATAGAGCTTTGCTTTAAAGGTGGCATCAGAGGCTTTAGGAAACATGCACTCCTCTTCAAGGATGGACATGATACCCATGGGCTGAGGAGACAAAATATGAATGGTTTAGGAAACATTTTTCTTTCATATTTATTCATATTTTCTGGAATCTCACCTTTTCAATGAGGTCAATACAGGCCTGCAGATCCATACCAAAGTCTATGAAAGTCCATTCAATGCCCTCTTTTTTGTACTCTTCCTGCTCCAGCACAAACATGTGGTGGTTGAAAAACTGTTGCAGTTTTTCATTGGTGAAGTTGATGCACATCTGCTCAAAGGTGTTGAACTGTAATGAAACGGTCCTCAGAATAAGGCTTGATCATTTCTCCTTAAATCAGAGACTACAGTACTTCATATAGATTATATTTTATTTTCATGCTCACATCAAAGATCTCAAATCCAGCTATGTCCAGCACACCAATAAAGTACTGACGAGGCTGCTTGGTGTCCAGGGAATGGTTGATCCTCACCACCATCCACAGAAACATCTTCTCATACACTGACTTAGACAGTGCACTAACTGCATAAGACACCTAACAAGGAAATACATAAACACTGTTTTAAACCTTTTTGGACTTATTTTAGGAATTGAACCAACAAAATCTTATTCTCTCACCTGTGCGACATTTTGTCCCTTGGTGACCCACTCATTTCCTACTTTGACTCTCGGGTGACAGAGACCTTTGATGAGGTCGGCAGAGTTCAGGCCCATCAGATATGAAACTTTGTCTGCAACTGTTGAGAGATTGTAGTATTGAATCGTCAAGGTCATCGCTGCCTCTCACAGTCTGCCATCGTCCTTCTTTTATCCCTGATTCTTTGAGCGCCGTTTGTTTTTTGACATCTGTCTCTTACCCTCAGTGCCATCAGCCTCTGCCTGCTCCTCTCGCTGCTTCTGCTTAAACTTCATGTTGCCATAGTGCATGATAGCCCCAGTCAGCTTGTAAATGCCATTCTTCTCTTCTTGGGTGAAGCCCAGCACATCAAATGCATCCTGAATAAGATAAAACATCATTACAACTGCATCTCTGGCATTGTAAATGTTGATTTATGAATTAGGATTTGACTAGGATTCAAAGACCCATCTCACATCCGTGGCCATCAGCTCTTCAGAATCATTGATAGAGGTCACTGTTGTCTCTCCTTGAGAGATGAAGGCATAGTCATAGGGGTTGTTGGTGATGAGCATCATGTCTAAAAGAAGATAGTTGACAAAATAGAAAATGTTTAAGTTACAATGCATGATGCAGTTACAGTACAGCCATGTATCACCCGAATGTGCACTTACCCAGAAGTTCAGGCTTTGCCTGAGACAAGATCTGGTAGAAAATGTGGTAGTCCCTCTCAGCTTTGAGCTGGTACGTCACACGAGACTTTTCCAGAAGGTCTGTTTGGAGAAAACAATTGTTACTGTGGTACACTGAACAGTTGATAGGTGAGTCTACCTTTGGTAAAAAAATGATTTTACTCACAAGTTTCAATATCAGCTGAGGCCAGCTTTCCTCGATTGTCAAAATGAATGCGGATGAATTTACCCTAACAGACAGAGCGCCTCTCATTTTAATGAAGTTGATTCAGTCACTTTCCAGAATTATATTTACAATCGCATAGACACTCACAAATCTAGAAGAGTTATCATTCCTTATGGTCTTGGCATTTCCAAAGGCCTCCAGAGCTGGGTTAGCTTGGATGATCTGGTCCTCCAGGGTACCCTGATTTTTTTAAAAGATGCAACTTCAGGTTCATTGCCAAGTATGTAAAATTACAAAATCTATCTCAGGTTTAATAAACTATTTTTAACTGACATGTGATTTTGCCATACCAGTCATACTGAAATACTCATATATATATATATATATACCTTCTTTTCACTGGCTGCATCTTTCTTCCCACCTGGGGCAGCTGCGATGCTGGCAAAGTACTGAATGACACGTTTGGTGTTGACAGTCTTTCCAGCACCGGATTCCCCACTGAGTAGACGAGAGTCAGAAGGTTTTAGTCCAAGACAAATTATGCTAAACTACAGAGGAGATTTTTGTTGGAAGTGTAACTTACGTGATAAGGATTGACTGGTTTTCTCTGTCTGCCAGCAAGAGAAATGATCAAAATATATAAAAACTGCATGATGTCAGAGCTGAATATTTACAGGTCAAGGATAGGGCAGATTATGTACCTGACAGCATGTACTGATAGGCATTGTCAGAGATGGAGAAGATATGAGGAGGAGCTTCAGTCCTCTTCTTTCCTCTGTAGGCAACAACCACTTCTTGGTTGTAGACTGGCAGCGCTTTGTAAGGGTTGATAGTCACACAGAACAGCCCAGAGTAGGTCTATCATATTAAAAGAGTGTTGGATTGAGGGTAGTGGTGAAATCTCAGATGTCTTATAATGAAAGAAAGTTTTTTATTAAAAAGAGTAACAGATTAAGTCACAGTCTTACGTAAATCATCCATGCTGCGTAACGCTCTTTGAGGTTGAACAGCACAGCTGGCTCATGGAGGAAGGTGAACATCGCCATGTCTTCAATTTTATCAAACTTTGGTGGGTTCTGAGGGTGCACATCACACTCCTTCACTGTGACAGTCTGCAAAAGAAAATAATACATGTACAGTCACAGTGATCAAAGCCTTTAACCAATTGCCTATCTCTTAAAATGTGTTCATCAGCCCTTTTCTTAACCTCTATTTCATCTACCTTTCCAAATTCAGTTTCAGCTGTGACTTTGTCGCCAGCTCGACTGGTGATAGAAGCCTTGACGTACTCGACCTCAGCGTCAGGAACAAAGCACTCCTTCTTCATGTCGAATTGACGAGTCTGGGCCTCCAGACGCTCCTTATCTGACTTTCTCAGAAAAGTAGCCGCAACCCCAAACTCCCTCATGACAGCGTCACCCATGTTTTAACCGTCTAAAAATACAACATATAAATTACTAACATAAATCAGAATCGTGGACTCTGGAATTACTGTAGAATGTGAACAACAGGACATTTCATAAATTCAAGCATTGCATTAGCTATTAGTCAGATTGGGTTATCTGCATAAAGATATCCTAAATCTTAAAAATATTATGTGCACTACATTATTCATCTAATCTATTGAGGTTGTGGATATAACTGAGAAACAGCGAAATGCTCAATTAAATACAGCTGTATATGAACATAAAAAAAAATTCAAATTGAATAAAAAGTGTCATTTACCTTGGTCGGGTTGGACTATAAACGACAAGTGTCAGTCAGGGTCTTACGATTTAAACTAGACAACAAAGCAAAACATTATTTCATTACTGCTTCCATAACAACACCATCTGTTACCACATGATATCAATAAAAACCATACACCAAAAGCAACTGACAAAAGACATTTTTAGACTATTTTAAAATCAGATCAATAAGTTAAATGTCACAATTTCATCCCATCTGTATAAATGTCTGCTTACCTTTGACTGTCAACCTTTAAATCAAGAGAAGTGATCAGCCCTGTCGCCTGTCTGCAGCCCTCCCTCTATTAATAAGGGTTGTTTATCCGCCAAATATGGGATGAATTTTTGGAGAAAGGTATCACATTGAAAAGTGTTCTCCTAAATGGGCAGGATGCACTGCTGCTATTTGTTGCATTAACCTTGTGACTAACAAGGCGAGGACAATACATGTTACAAAGAAAGGGGAGGGCACGAGGTGGGGATGAGGGACAGGCTTGATATCAAATGACTTCTATTTATTTCATATAAATGATAACAGGTCATTGTATGTATACTTGTATAAGCTGCTCCATTCATTTATTTAGATATGTTCAGTACAATGTCATAGAATCAGTATTTGACATTTCATAGTTTGGTTTCTATCTTTTAAAATTAACTTATATTTGGTATTTCACACATTAGAGACTATTTTCTTTTACTTTTAAGGGGCTATTAAATCCTTAATTAAATTATAAGTCTTGGTTCAGTCACTTTCTGGAATTATATTAGGGGTTAGCCCTGCCATATGGTTTTAAATAAAATGAAATTTTTTGTATGTGAAATGTGAATGTGAAATCAGGGCGTGAAGATATTCCATTTAAATGTGTTGTCAAAAAGTGATGATGCTTCCTTCCCCAGTGACAGCATCAGTGCATTCAGTGTTTCAATGTTAAATCCCAAACAAGAGGCTGACAAGCAAGTTTAATGGGTCAATAAGAAGACTTTACTTTCATGTTAGGATTCGGAGAACAGATAAAGGCCAGCAAGGGCTAGTCATGTCAAGGGGTGAGGGGTGGGCGGCACAATAAGCAGCTGTTATCACTCACCACTGTTCTGCACAGCTAGGTCTACACCCTTTGTCTCATGCTGTCCTCGTGGCATTATTCCCTTTCCTTTAGCCTTGAGGACAAAGATAACCCTGTGAAATTCTTCTCTGGAATTTTTTTCTCTCTGATTGAGAAGGGCAGCCTTTGAGGGCACTGTTATAGCTGAGCAATGTGATGTCATGATGGATGAAGGGTAACAGGTGGATACTACTGACAATATATGTAGAAATATATATCCCTTCATTTTATATGTCAGCATTTTTTGTGGTTGTGTGTGTGTGTGGCGGGGGGGGGGGGGGGGGGGGGGGTAGTCACTACCATAGCCTTTACTAGAAAGAGCACATTTAATTGGAGAAAGGGAAAAAATAAAGAAAATGGATTTTGTTCAGTCATTTACCCCAGCCCTTTAGGCATACAGTATTTGCAGATTGTGTTTCCCTCTGTTGGCGGCTGTTGTGGCATGAGCGGCTGTGGCTTAGGAGGTAGAGTCGTTCGTCGCCGATGTGTCCTTGGGCAAGACACATAACCCTAAATTGCCTCTGGCGGCTCTTCTGGCAGTGTATGAATGTATATGAATGATTAAAAAAAGTCGGTGAATACCAGCGCTGTGTGAATGTGTGTGAATGGGTGAATGTGACTTTCCTGTAAGGCGCTTTGAGTTGTCTATATGACTAGAAAAGCAATATATAGATTCAGTCCATTTACCATTTGTTGAATGAGGATGAACGATGGTGCTGAACAATGTTCCAATGGACCTTGTCAGCGCTAATCAGAATTTGAGTTGACATTGTTGGACTCATTCTCATTCTCAGCTGTCTAAACCCCTTTGGAAATCTTCATCTGTGTTGTGTCCCCTTCCTGGCTTTCATCTCCTTTTCATACACTGAGTCGTAGCCACTCAGTGTATGAGACTCCTCTAAGGTAAGGCCAATTTTTCCATTAAATGGAAAGGGCAAAGGGTGTCACCGTGATATGCTATTGCTGGTGTGGTGGTGTCTGAACATTAATCCTAAAGCATTTCTAAACATCAGGGGCCTAGATGTTAAGCTGTTGACACAATAAAAACCCTTGCGCAAAGGTAAGAGTTTGGAAGGGATGATCTTGAAGTGTCAGCCTGAAGATAAACAAAGCTGTGGTTGGTTGTTTTGTTAGTTTTAGAAGGTGGAAGAAGAAGAAGAAGAAAAGCAATAAACCATTAATGTAACATTTCATAATCTCACTAGAGATACCTATAACCTTTAAAGTACACAGCCATGTGAGATCAAGGTCAGTGTTTGTGTGCTAGACTAATGTCAAGCTGAGAACGACCCTTCACTTAGCTCCTTCTGACGGTGCAAGAACTTGTGTAGCAGTCCCTCCTTGTGCTGCTGCAGACGCATGAGGTAAGGTGGATTTTGGTACAAGACAAATTAATCAATTCTGATTGAATTCATTTTAAGGCAATTCTATAGATTTCAGTTTCAGCTTTCTGTTTGTTGATATTGTATTTGGTCTCATGTTGATTTAATTGATTATGTTTCACTGTATTACACAGTTTACAATACATGCATTTTAACCTGAGCAAACAGTTTTACTGTATGTTGCACAGTACACATAGACAATATTGTTTAAATTACTATTACATAGTTAAAATTGTCATTTTTACAATATTGATCTATATATATATCACAATATGTAACATGTAGGCAAATGACCAAGTAATCAGATTGATGTTCAAAGTTTGTAAAAAACTAAATTTCAGTAAGTGATGTCGACACCTTCTCTGAATTACTCATTTGGACGAGAGGAATTTGTAGAACGCTAACGTGAAAAGATAATTTCATCACAAAAATGTTTAAAAATTGATAAACAATAATATTCAACTATTGTCCATATGAAATAACTAAAACAATGTGAATGAGTTATACTTTTTAAGTCACATGTTAAATGTAAAATATTACTGACCCAGAGGGGGGATATACCCTGTTACCTGTAGTTAGGTACTCAGTGAACATGTAAAATACTGGGTGGAGGTTTAGAGGCAAAAGAGCCCAATTTACCCCAAGGTAGACATTTTATTCTTTATTTTATTCCTGCATTATTAATTTTAAACAATTTTAAAGTGTCACTGCTTGTAGTGAAGAACATACATATATATCTATAAATATATTTTAAATGAGACAGGTTTTTTTTCAAGGCTATCAAGACAAGAAATAACTGGGTGATATGATGTTTGCAGCAGCACTGCTTCCTCCACTTCCATTGTTGCAATGTTTTTGAAAATGAGTTTCAGTATTTTGATACAATGTGGATGCACTTTTATCAAGAAATTGCAGTTACCCTTAAGTGCACTTAATGTGTATTAGAAATTTAAGTAAAATATTTATATCTCACTCTGTGTTTTTATTATTATTATTTTTATTACACTTTCATGCCTGTTATTATTTCACACACTATCATGACGTCCCAGGACATTTGTCAAAAGCACATTAATAGCACCTCTGTTCTCCTCATAGCTTATATCTCATATTACACCATAAGAGACACCATTGCTCATTGGGATTCTGTTGTTCTACGGTGTTGACCCTGTGCTGACAACATTGGAAAATACCACAGCTAGACACAGAAGCTATTCATGGGTATGTCAGTGTTAAAACATGTCTGCAACAATAGAAGGTCAGACAGTTCAGAGTGGTAGCACAAGGGGGCAGGAGTGTCTCACTTTAATTAGCCACCCTTTTCAATTTGTGACTCCCTGTGCATTATTATAAGCTATGTGTTTAATCTTGTTTAGCTGTGTGTGTGTGTGTGTGTGTGTGTGTGTGTGTGTGTGTGCGTGTGTTCATTTTTCTTTTGTTATTATACATTTACCAACTGGTCGGGGAAAAAAGCAAAGCTGGTGAATTTAACATGCAGGGCTCTATTTTCCTTAAATATAATGCAAACAAAAATGCATATTCCCGGGCAAAAGCCAGGAGCTGCACACGCATACAATGTGGAAGAGAGGCTGCTGGAATATTGGTGGTAGTTGTGCTTACAATTGATTTATAGGGAAATTAATTTAACTGTACTAGTTTTGTCCTCGTTATATATATATATATATATATATATAAAAAAGTCATTTATATATTTGAAGTACAATAAATACACACTTGTGTTTGTTATATCAGTCCATATTTATACATTGAAATAATAAAAAATAAAAATGAAAGTACAAACAATTGAAAAATAAGATTTGGAGGTGGTCTGACCTGGTTTTATCAAATGCAATTTTGAGCCAAAATGAGCAACACAATTATTCAATGCATAAGCAGTTGCAATTTCCAAATAGCTCAAAAAAACAAACAAACAAAAACCATGTTGTTACTGGCTTTGTGTCTGCAGGAAATCCGAGCTAATTGACTGTATTATACGACAGGTTTGCCTTCTTCCTCATATGCTACATTTGATATGGAGCATTCTTCCTGGTTGAAATAAATGAGGACGCTGTACAAATTGATATGCATTTTACTTTATTCTACAGTTACGTTGAAAACAAAGGGGACTACAGCACGGGAGATCCAAAAGCTCCTAGGTGGCCATCTGAGAGTCTCACTCCTCATCTAGCCCTTTCTGTGATGAAGAATGATAAAAGAGAAGACAAACAGATGGATCAGAGACAGAAGACCAACAAGGTAGTATACAAAACTACATTTTAGAAATTGTTCAACATCAAGTTGTTGTAGTGTATCGGACACAAATCATTTCAAATGTTCCAAAACTTTCAAAAACTCATATTGAATTTGTACGATTGGAAAAAAACTCTAGCACTAAATGTATGTCGAGGAACAGATCATATCATGTATTAATGTAATATATGCAATATCTAAGTTGAAGAGCCAAGGGAATCTTCAGTAAATGTCAAGACATTTATTTTTGGTTTGGGTTTTTTGTAACTGTGAAAGCTGTGATTCTAATTCTATTCTCCAGAGGTTTGTTTTCTTAATGATTTTAGTAGAAGATTAAACAAAAGTGCTGATAAGTGTGCATGAGAGATAATAATTGCTAATAATAATTGCCTTTTGTTAACAATTCACAAGAGGGAACATATAATAACAAAAACTATCTGCTCTACCTAGATCATCTATCAATCAATGCATTGTTTCACATTTTTATTTATTTTTTGGGGAACATTGATATGATTGGGTGACATTGCTGTCATGGCAGCCTCATCAAAAAATCCATCTCATGGAACGATGAAATTAATTTAAGGGCTCCTGTGTTCAGAAGTAACCATGAGCAGTTCCTGGTTTGAGTCTGGACAGGGACCTCTTTGGCATGGCATTAATTCTCTCTTCTTTAATTTTTACTGTCATGTCACTAACAAATCAGTTACATTGTCATGGACCCTTCCCTGTGAGAAAAAAACAAACGCATTACCACTAACCTTTTAATACATTAATACAATTCACCAGATTCAGAAAAAACAGCCAAAATAAAATTGATCTGTACAAAGACTGGTTTGATTTATTTACTCCCATTAAATATGATGAACGGTTCTGCATTAATGCATCACATATAAAACAGTTTGAAATGGATTACATTACAAATGCAATAGAGTTTAATATTGTGAAGGTGACAGGACAGTTCTTGATATGAAGTGTGCTTAGATGCAGAGGAGCATCTTACCTTTGAGCCCACGTCACGGCTCTTGGCGCGCAGCTTGTTGACCTGAGACTCAGCGATGTCAGCTCGCTCCTCTGCCTCATCCAGCTCATGCTGCAGTTTACGGAACTTGGTAAGATGAGTATTGGCCTGCTCCTCCTACGGGATTCAAGAAAAACACACAGCACAACATTATATTACTACAAAAGACAAGTCCTCAGCTTAAAGGGTAAACAACTACATATATGAATAACCACTGCGTCGACAACATTGGTTTGTAGTTTTACCATTTAGACTTAAGCGAGTCACAGCGGAAGCCAAAAAAGGTTTTGTGGCTGAAATCATTGTGTGTTCATTGTATGTCAGCATCTACGGAATGTAATTAAATGTTTGATATAAGCATGCTATGAACTGTAACTATTACGCTTTTAGACCCTGAGCATACAGCACAAATGACATACAACTTTTCCAGCCCACACTTACGGCCTCCTCAGCAGATCTCTTGTAAGCTTTGACTTTCAGCTGCAGTTTGTCAACCAGATCCTGCAGACGCACAACATTCTTGCGGTCCTCCTCAGTCTGTATATATCAAGGGAAGAGGAGAGAAATTCACAAGTTCAATAAGGAGCATTAATACCATCCTTATTTTACACCACTATATTTGATGCATGGATATGCATTGTTGAGCAGGTAAGAATATATCTTTAGACAGTATATGTAGTTTGGAAGAATATATACAACACTTGTTGTTTGTACAGGTTGTGATAATGGGTAAACAAAAACTGACCTGGTATGTGAGCTCCTTGATGCGTCTTTCATATTTACGGATTCCCTTCACAGCTTCGCTGCTCTTCTTCTGCTCTGACTCCACCTCGTTCTCCAGCTCCCTCACCTGAAAACATTAGAACATTTGCTATTGGAGAGTCATTGATCCACAAGTAGCTAAGCTCAAAGCTGCATTAATCAATATATTTTTTATCATCTGTTGATATAACTTTGAAACGTGACGAATCCAAAGAGCCAACTTTAGCCAAAGCTACAAAGCTTTTCAGGTAATTTTAGCTTAGTGTTTTTATTTTTGGTATGGTCTCATCTCAAAGCTCTGGTAATACCACTCAATAAGCAACTACTTGGTGAAGATGTCAACCAGACTAGAACAGAATTAAAAGGCCGGGCATTGATGAATATATGTTTGTGGCCTAAAGACTGTTACATGATTATGATGCTGTTGATGAGAGAGGTCAGAAGGGGCAGACTGCTAAGGTAACTCAGTTAACCCTTCGTTACAACTGTGGGGAGAAAAAAAAGTATCTTGTGTCCAACCTTGAGGTTGAGGCGGATCGGCTACAACAGCAGAAGACATCCATCCCTATATGGCCACAGTTAACCGTCTTCAAAAGTTACCTTTAGCATGATATTGCTCCATTTCACAAACATATCAAAAATCCTCCCATACTGGAACTATGCAGTATTATCACGTTCCCAATAAAGTGTTTCGCTTTGATCTGCACAAATGTTTGCTAATTGTATAGTGGAGGATTTCTCTTACCCTGGCCTCGAGCTTCTGTATCTGCTTCTTGCCTCCCTTCATGGCGATCTGCTCAGCCTCATCCAGACGGTGCTGCAGGTCTTTGATGGTTTGCTCCATGTTCTTCTTCATACGCTCCAGGTGAGAGCTGGTGTCCTGCTCTTTCTTCAGCTCCTCTGCCATCATGGCAGCATCCGTAATGGCCTTCTTGGCCTTCTCCTCTGCATTTCTGCACTCCTGCACTGCTTCCTCCACTTCAGTTTGAAGCTGGGAGGCATCAATCTCAAGTTTCTTCTTCTGGTTTATCAGTCCAGTGTTCTAGATATTTTTGAGACATGAGAAAAGGTGCATCACGACACTTTAGTAATTTAATCGTAATACTTTGATATATATGTTTTCTGCAATATCCTAGAAATCAGTGAATTGTCTTAAGTAGTTGCATTAGATAACTATATCTCACCTGTGAGTGCAGTAGCTGCACCCTCTCACTAACATCCAGCAGCTCTTGCTCAGCAAGTTTGCGACTTCTTTCAGTTTGCTCGAGAGCAGCCCTCAGCTCCTCCAGTTCAGCCTGAAGCAGGTTGTTGCGTCTTTCAACAATGGCAATGTTCTCTTTAAGATCGTCATTGGCCCGAACAGACTCATTTAGCTGAATTTGACAATCCTGAATGGGAGGACATCAATCACATTAAGGTTTGTGTCCAGTTTAAATTTGAAATATTTTAAGAACGGGAACCGTTTCTCTTCTAATATACCTTCAAATGTGCATGAACAGATTTGAGTTGTTTCTGGGCCTCAGCTGCCTGCCTGTTGGCCTGGCTGAGCTGGATCTCCATCTCATTGAGGTCTCCCTCCATCTTCTTCTTCAGACGCAGGGCCTCATTCCTGCTGCGACTCTCGGCCTCAAGAGAGCTCTGCAGGGTGTCAATGGTCCTCTGCAGGTTCCTCTTGGTCTGCTCCATCTCCTCATCTTTCTCCGCTAGTTTGCGTTCAATTTCAGCTTTAATTTGATTGAACTCTAACTGGGCTCTCAGAATCTTACCTTCTTCGTGCTCCAGGGAGGCCTGGTGGACCAAAGGGTATAAATAGTTTTACACAACAGCCAACATGTTTACACTAAAATGTACTGTATTACTCATTGAAGACATCCTGTACCTCAGCTTCCTCAAGAGCAGACTGGATCTCGTTCTTCTCCTGTTCCAGTTGTTTCCGTAATTTCTCCAGTTCGTGGATGCTCTTACCCCCCTCACCAAGTTGCTCAGTGAGATCAGATATCTCCTCTGTGGGATGTCAGGCAGTGTGATTTAGGTGCCTTTGCAATAAACTCACAAACAAGAACCCTGGAAGTAGATGTTACCTTGTAAGTTTTTGTTCTCTCTCTTCATGGTCTCCAGATGATCCAAAGACTCCTCATATGAGTTCTTCAGTTTGAACAGCTCAGTGCTCAGAGACCTGGCTTCCTTCTGAGAGCTCTCAAGCTCACACTGAGACTCGTCATACTTCTGTTTCCACTCAGACACGACCTACAGTGGATAGAAAGATCATCAGTAAGAGGACATGTGCCAGATGACTAGAGAAAGTCCTACATGCTTGCTAATGCACCTTCTGAGAACATATGAAGTCCACACTGATCCTAAACATCCTTTGCATAAAAGGTGACATATCTGAATCAGCATTACTGGCCAAGCATGTGTAAACAAACAAGGATTTTTTCCCCTCGGTTTCCTGTTTTCTCACAGTGTACTTACACAGGATAGACAAACAAGAACAAGAAAGACAGAGCTGAACAAGATTAACAAACATGTATCTATATGTACAGATATAAACATATATGGGAAAAATATATATACTATGTATAAAAATGGAGAGCAAAAGTATTCTATTGCTCTCCATAGAGTCATTGTCCATTCTTAAAACCATTATGTTACTCCTTTGCAGAGTTGGCAAATGTTTGCAAAATTTTGAATCATAGTGAAAATGGATGCAGCGTATTGTAATCTGCTGCCCTTCCGTCAGTTTGTCTAAGCATATGCAACAGTTTATTTGTTTTGCAACTGCCACTGGGGGGCACAAAATGTAGACTTTTCAAATTCTAAACTGTCTTAAACAAATTCTTCTAGCAATTCATTTAACCCCTCACTGCTTTAGACATGTTGCCCTGTCAAACTCCAAAATGTGTGTGAAAACATGAAAATGGCAGGTTAAAAGTTCAAATCATTGAATTTGCCAGTCCAATGGTTCGGAGGCTACACCAGTACTTTACCTTGTCAAAGTTTCTTTGTTTCTTGTCCAGAGCAGCAGCAGCAGCATTAGACCTCTCCACATCCACCATGAGATCTTCGATCTCGTTCTGCAGTCTGTGTTTGGTCTTCTCCAGAGAGGAACATTTAGCATTCACTGCTTCAACAGCCTCTTCAGCATCTTGCAGACGCTGAGCCAGCTTCTTCCTGAAGAAATCCATCATTGAAATAATTAAATGTTCCTGCTGTTGTGAAAGCAAATTGTAATAAATTCAACCACTATCACTGGCTGCTCAGTCACCTAACAGACAAACCTTTTGTTCGTCTTATATTTTAGTAGGAACATAATACAAACAAAAAGCTGACCTGCTAGATGATGTAAAATGTCTCTTAGGAATTACAGATTAGCTCAGGAATTTGGATAGCAAACTGTCTTACTTGGCCTCCTCCAGCTCCTCGGTCCTCTGGATGGCATCAGTTTCATACTTAGTTCTCCACTGAGCCACCTCAGAGTTGGCTTTGGACATGCAGCGCTGCAGTTCAGCCTTGGCCTCCTGCTCCTCCTCATACTGCTCCCTGAGCAGGTCACAGTCATGACGAGAAGACTGCACTGCATGGGCCAGGGCACTCTTTGCCTGTTGAAGCAAAATCTTCTGAGTGAGTAACACTGTGATATGGATCAGATAGAAATTACAGTTCAGTGCTTTGAGTGCAATGAAATCGTTTTTCACCTTGGTCTCTTCTTCCAGATGTCTCTTTAAGTCTTCAACCTGTTGAGTGTAGGACATTTTTCCTCTCGTCAGTTGAGACACCAGGGAATCCTTATCCTCCAGTTGCCGTGAGAGTTCACCTAGTATTTTCGAAAACGCACATTATTATTGTCTGTGTCCTAGGAAACCTTGTATGACCAACATTTTTGAAGAGATTGTGTCTGGGTTATTGAAATACACACTTCAAACATAAATTGAATATCATAAATAGTACCATTTTCTGTTTGGAGCTTTGCTTTTTGCATACTGAAGTCATTCATGCAGCGTTGAGCTTCTTCAAACTTGATCTTGTATTCATTCATCTGATCTTCCATGGTCCTGCATGTCTTCTCTAGATTTGTCTTAAATGAAATAAAAACAAGGATTTTAAATACACACACTGTACACTGTATTTCTCTGCTATGTCAACATAAGCACAAAGCTAACCTTTGTCTTCACAATATGTTCCATATTGGAGACCACATCATCCAGTTCCAGTCGGAGCTCACTCTTCTCCTTCTCAAGCTTCTGCTTGACTCTCTGCAGGTTGTCTATCTGCTCTCCCAGGTCAGCAACACTGTCAGCCTGTTTCTTCCTGAGTGTGGCGGCGGTGGATTCATGCTGCAGAGTGGCCTCTTCAAGGTCTCTGCGGAGTTTCTGGAACTCAGCCTCTCGTTTCTTGTTCATTTCAATCTGGGCAGATGTTGCTCCACCGGCCTCCTCCAGCCTCTCGCTGATCTCCTCCAGCTCTCTGGCCAAGTCTGCTCTCTGCTTCTCCACCCGAGCTCGGGCAGCTCGCTCTGCCTCAAGCTCTTCCTCCAGCTCTTCGATGCGGGCCTGTTGAGCCAGAATTATAGAGTCACTCTTACTATTGAGTTTTTACCAATCTTTAACCATTAAATATGAGTAATCTATTACCTGAAGCTCTTTCAGTTTCTTCTGAAGCTGAATAGCAATGGCTTGTTCGTCCTCTATTTTATTATTCAGCTGACTGAGTTCAAAGTCTTTCCTGTGGGGAAATTGTGAAATAGCAAAGGTTAGAAAGATTGTATGTCAATATCAGTATGATTGTATCCTTATTGTATATCTGTATGGAAGGAAATACTGGTAATCTTATAGAATAATTACTTTTTCAGGTGCTCTTCCAGTTGTTGCTTGTCATTTTCCACGTCCATTAGGCTCTCCTGGGTCAATTTCAGGTCTCCCTCCAGCTTCCTCTTTGCTCTCTCAAGATCCATCCGAACCTTTTTCTCTTGTTCCAGAGAACCTTCAAGCTGCATTATATCATTAGAGAAGGTCACATTTTCCTCAACATGCAGTGAAATTAAAATGATTAAAACATTATGATAAAGGAGGAAACATATGTTTAAATACATACATCGTCTACTTGCTGCTCAAGCTTGGACTTGGCCTTGGTCAGAGTGTTGACTTTGTCTTCTTCACTCTGCAGGTCATCCAGTGTTTGCTGATGAGCCTCCTGTAAAGCTTTCTTTTCCTTGGTCAACTTGGCAATGATATCATCCAGAGCTGCCATCTCCTCGACCAGGTTCTTAACCTGCAAATTGGGAAAAAAAATAAAACATTCTACTTATTCATGCATAATATTAATATAATTATTATTATAGAAATAGAATAGAAAATAGAATTAACCCAGTAATTGCCATACCTTGTTCTCGGTAGCATGCTTCTCTTTCTCCACTTTGGCCAAAGTTAACTCTAAGTCATCGATGTCCTTCTTTAACTCAGAGCACTCATCCTCTAACTTCCGCTTCTTTGCTGTTAGTTCAGCATTCATCTCCTCCTCATCCTCAAGCCTCTCAGATAGTTCTTTGGATTTTGCTTCCATCTGAATTTTGTGTTTGATCAGCCCCTCACATCTTTCTTCAGCATCTGCAAGATTATCTTGCTCCTGAATTGATTTGTTTTTCAAATACAACTTTGTTAACATATGATAAGTTGGCACAGACATGATTAATGACTGCACTGTATTGTACATTTGAATGACTTTTTTGACATAAAAGTATTAGATGGTCTGTAATTAGACTTACAGCCTGGACTTGGAGCTGCAGGTCGTTCTTCTCTTGGAGAAGTGAAACCATTTTCTCCTCTAGCTCCTTCCTACGAGCTTCAGACTTTGCATAAGCCTCTTTCAACTTCAGGAATTCTTCTTTCATGTTGGCCATCTCCTTTTCTGCCTCAGCAGATCTCAACAGAGGTTTGATCTTAAAGAATAACTTCATCCAGGGCCAATTCTTGACCCCCATGAAGGCACGGATGTTCCATTGGATCACTAACAAAGCATCTCTGTCCAAGATCAAAAAAAGTTATTACTACTATTAATACAAAAAAAATCATGATGAATAACCACTATGATTTTCTCGGTTTTCCTCTGACCTCCTTTCAACTATCTTCTGGAATTCAACTCTTGCCAGCAGACCTCTTGATCTTGCTTGGATTCCAGTGATAATTAGTGACAAACGGTCATCCCTCATCTCCTCCAGTTGCCCAAGAAGACCAGCCTTGAAGAACACCTTCAGGACAAGCATGAAAAAACAAGTTGTTGTTTGTTGACCAGATGCTTATTTTGTCTTGCGCAACAAGTAACTCATGGTAGCCAATATTAACTAGTTAGCAAATCTGAGATGAATATTTCTGTGTAAATGCCGGTTTAGTGACTTAATAATGCTTCTGTTATTGTGTATCTGCAGTTGTCACAAGCTTGACATAAGTTATATATTCTTGCCAAAAACATTTTTCATCTGCTTATTGTGACATACAGCATGTGCTTTGGTATTTCCTTTTATTTATTACCTTGGTGTGTCCAAACTTGTATTGATTGTGATCTATATCCAGAGACCCAAGAAGTTTCTCAGCTCCCTTCCTGCTGTCAATGAACTGACCATCAGGGATGGCAGCAGGATTCAGGATGCGGTATCTGAAAATACCTTAACTTAAATTTACATCATCTTTTGGAATCACTCTGTGAAAATAATGACAAATCAGATAATACCTTTGTTTGAAATCTCCGTAGAGGATCCTGTTGGGGAAACCCTTTCTGCAGATCCTGATGCCTTCCAGCACACCGTTACAGCGCAGCTGGTGCATCACCAGGGGGTTCTCCATGGCCCCGGGAGTCTTGGTCTCGTTGGGGATGATGCAGCGTACAAAGTGAGGGTGAGTAGACCTCAAGTTGGTCATCAGCTTGTTCAGGTTCTCCTATAGATGTTATTACACATTCAAAGGTTTGATGTACAGTATATCTCTCTCACTTATAAATATAAAACATAAAAAAGCCACTGTGATTGGTTTTGAAGATGAGGCCTGCCACAGGTGACATGCTTGAGATTCACTGAAAGGGGTTAATGATGACACACAATAGAGGGCTGTCTGACCACGTTATGTTCCAATGTCAAGTATCTATTATATTTATCTGTCTTTACTAACCCTGTGTAAGGCAGAGACAGTTTGGAAGGATGAACCCTTCTTCTTGCTACCTTTGCCGCCTTTTCCACCTTCTGCGAATAAACAATTAGTATTAACAATCACAATTACATTAACAGACACAGGCACAAATGATTCTAGTGTGCTGTTGTCACAATGAAAAATATTATAAAATACTAACATTTCCTGTGGAAGTTAATACAGTACAAAAGTGTGGTCCTACCTGAATCAGATCCAGCGTAATTTGCAAAGAGCATAGAAAGCAGTTTAAGATTAGACTTCTGGTACAATCCCACAACTGTCTCATTCAGAGGATCTTTGTTCTTCACCAGCCAGTTGTTGATATTATAATCCACAGTTCCAGCATAATGCATCAGGGCAAAATGGGCCTCTGGTTTTCCTTTGATAACTCTGGGCTTCTGGAAGTTGGCAGATTTCCCCAAGTGGTTGTCATAGAGCTTTGCTTTAAAGGTGGCATCAGAAGCTTTAGGAAACATGCACTCCTCTTCAAGGATGGACATGATACCCATGGGCTGAGGAGACAAAATATGAGTGGTTTAGAAAACAGACCGAATTTAGGTTTATTTTGGTTCATGTCTGTTCATCTAATAGCCTGGTATCTCACCTTTTCAATGAGGTCAATACAGGCCTGCAGATCCATACCAAAATCTATGAAAGTCCATTCAATGCCCTCTTTCTTGTACTCTTCCTGCTCCAGCACAAACATGTGGTGGTTGAAAAACTGTTGCAGTTTTTCATTGGTGAAGTTGATGCACATCTGCTCAAAAGTGTTGAACTGTAGAGACAAAAACATAGTGATTTTAATACTGGTAATCTTACTCATTTTAATTTAATTCATGTAGTTAAATAATTGAATCTACCTATGGAATATAAAATGTATACACATTATACAATAAGCTTACATCAAATATCTCAAATCCAGCTATGTCCAGTACACCAATAAAGTACTGACGAGGCTGCTTGGTGTCCAGGGAATGGTTGATCCTCACCACCATCCACAAAAACATCTTCTCATACACTGACTTAGACAGTGCACCAATTGCATAGTACACCTACAAAAAGAAATACAAAAAAAGTTACAGTAAATAGCTAGTGTTGTACACTGAAAGATGCTTCATTTACCTAAATCAATGGATATCTTACACTATATTCAGATCTTCATTCTTACCTGCTGGACGCTTTGTCCCTTGGTGACCCACTCATTTCCTACTTTGACTCTCGGGTGACAGAGACCTTTGATGAGGTCGGCAGAGTTCAGGCCCATCAGATATGAAACTTTGTCAGCATCTGTAGACAGATTGTGGTATTGAATCTTGAAAGTCATCCCTGCCTCTCACAGTCAGCCCTTTTCATTCTTTTATCCCTGATTCATTGAGCACAGTTTGTTTTTTTAACATCTGTCTCTTACCCTCAGTGCCATCAGCCTCTGCCTGCTCCTCTCGCTGCTTTTGCTTAAACCTCATATTGCCATAGTGCATTATAGCCCCAGTCAGCTTGTAAATGCCATTCTTCTCTTCTTGAGTGAATCCCAGCACATCAAATGCTTCCTGAATCAGAGGAAGAGGGGTATTATATTTGATATCGCTCAGAGAT
The DNA here is from genome assembly GCF_022379125.1 of Scophthalmus maximus. Taxonomy (NCBI): domain Eukaryota; kingdom Metazoa; phylum Chordata; class Actinopteri; order Pleuronectiformes; family Scophthalmidae; genus Scophthalmus; species Scophthalmus maximus. The sequence goes on along the minus strand of NC_061519.1, from coordinate 8,216,978 downwards.
GTGGGGAAGAAGATAGTACATGCTCTCTGAGCCATCAGGATCCCACACACATTATTCAAACCATAATTTACATCTGACATCTAATCCTAAGTCTAATAAAATATTTTTAACTCTCAGGTAGGGTTATGAAGGACATCAAGTTTCAAAATGCCTTTTAAAGCCTCTGTTGGTAGTGGAATTTCTTTGTAAGTATAGACGATATGTAGGACAATGTTATATTATATCCTATATATCAATAGATTTTTTTTTCAACAATTGTCAATCATAAACCATTATTTTTAAGTAAACACTTTCTATTCACTTTAAGGTAGTTCGGAGTGGACGTTCCGTCCAAAGACTTTATGTTGTATCCCTACTCACATCAGTGGCCATCAGCTCTTCAGAATCATTTATGGAGGCTACAGTCGTTTCTCCTTGGGAGATGAAGGCGTAGTCATAGGGGTTGTTGGTGATGAGCAACATCTCTGAAAGGCAAAACAGAAAGCAAAGTCCATCAATTGCAGGCTAAAGATACTTTGCGTCAACATTTCAATTGCTGCCCATTACAGGCACAAAAATTGATTATTTTCATTTACCGAGCAGCTCGGGTTTCTTCTGTGACAGAATCTGGTAGAAGATGTGGTAGTCTCTCTCAGCCTTTAGCTGAAAGGTGACACGGGACTTCTCCAGCAGATCTGTTAAAGACAATTGCATCATGTATGGCTAGGGGATCACTATCATTAAAAAAGCAAACCAGAGGAAAGAATTTAAAAAAGAGACTACTCACATGTTTCGATATCAGCTGAGGCCAGCTTTCCACTGGCAGCAAAGTGAATTCGGATAAATTTGCCCTAAAATTTAGGACAAAAAATGCGTTAAGATAGAAGAGGCACAAAGGGCTATTTCATAACAATACAAACAGAAACTTACAAATCTGGAAGAGTTGTCATTTCTGATGGTCTTGGCATTACCAAAGGCCTCTAAAGCGGGATTAGCCTGGATGATTTGATCTTCCAGAGTTCCCTAATAGGGTACAGGAGAGGAACATGTGTTCAAAATACATAAACCCTTAAGAAAATGATGTAGTGCACTATGTAAGTTTTCTCTGCTGTCAAACATGGTTTCTTGCTGGGAGCAGATGGTGGTGACGGTCACTTGCTAAGAGCTTCCAACATCCATGCATTTACAAGACAAGAGTTAGAAATACACCTTTTTAGCTGCACAGCTTCTTCTGGTTGATGGTTAGCATGCTAACTACAGTAGAAGCAAACAAGTGACAGACATAGAATCAAAAAAAAGAGTGAACATTTGCGTTGCTATACCATTGGAGACATCAAAGAAATTAAGTTTGGGGCTGAAATGCCAAGTAAACAGCTCATAATGTTAAAATTGGCTATGTAACGTAACCAAAACTGTACATAAAGCACCTTTAAATGTTCTATTTTCTGTACATTCAGCATAATAACCTTTTTCTCAGAGCCCACGTCTTTCTTCCCACCCGCAGCTGCAATGCTTGCAAAGTACTGGATGACTCTCTTGGTGTTGACAGTTTTTCCAGCACCAGATTCTCCACTGAAGACACAAATTAAATTTTTACATAAATCATTAGGTTTGAGTTTTAATTATGAAAAGAAAAACGCAGAAAAGTTAAATTAAATACTGATACACTTTTCCATCAAAATATATGGAATTTTCTTAATTTTTCATTAATTAATGTAACTTTAACAGTCATAAAAATATAACTTACGTGATGAGAATTGACTGATTTTCTCTGTCTAAAAAAGAGAAGACAGAATAATTTTAGGATTCCATGATTCCTTAGCACTTTTTTTCCATTTCACCTTTCTTTTGAATGTATGATAGCTGAAGGTTCATTACCAGTGAGCATGTACTGATAGGCATTGTCAGAGATGGAGAAGATATGAGGAGGAGCTTCACTCCTCTTCTTTCCTCTGTAGGCAACAACCACTTCTTGGTTGTAGACTGGTAGCCACTTGTAGGGGTTGACAGTCACACAGAACAGCCCAGAATAGGTCTAATAGAATGAGAGAGGGAGAGAATTTGAAGTATTCATGATAAAAATTATATTATTCACTGATATAATGTGAATAAAGTCGTAGTATACAGCAGGCAAAGGGTACAATCCAAGCTCCGTGTTCTTTTTTTAAACTTTCAACTCACATAGATCATCCATGCTGCGTATCGCTCTTTGAGGTTGAACAGCACAGCTGGCTCATGGAGGAAGGTGAACATCGCCATGTCTTCGATTTTATCAAACTTTGGCGGATTCTGAGGGTGCACATCACACTCCTTCACTGTGACCGTCTGCAAAAAGAGACAAATGGCATTTATACACAAAGGAAATGAAGTTCCTTTAAAGGGCCTCTCATTTTGCTCATGTGCATCAGTGTCTTTGATGTTCTGTTGTTTCTCTACTATATGACTAAAGGAAAATTGGGCTTGAATCATTTCTTGCATTACATTGCATTCTAATTAGGGAGCCAGTTGCATCCAGGGCAGCTGTGCCAACTAGCTCACTGACCTTCCCTTTCGCAGTCTGAGCAGTGACTTGGTCACCCTCGCGGCTGGTGATGGAAGCCTTCACATACTCCTCGTCAGCATCAGGAACAAAGCATTCCTTCTTCATGTCGAAGAGACGAGTCTGGGCCTCCAGACGCTCCCTATCTGACTTCCTTAGGTATGGGGCTGCAGCCCCAAACTCTCTCATGGCGGCGTCCCCCATTTTTCACCTAGTCTAGGACAAAGAAAAGTATGACAATCCCAGCTGTAGCGTAAAAAATAAATATCCCTCTATAAAGCCATTTCTATTCCTTAAATGATTAAACAATATTCATATATAATTTATTTTCCTACTTCATACAACTTGCTGTCTATAAATCAAACACATTTTCATTTTCCAAATGCTCTTACCTTACAAATCCCAACTGAGAGGACTGATGGCTATTGGTCCTGATGAAAGAAATAACGCAAACCGATGAGACCAATGGTTTAGTATCAAAGTACAGTGGTTGAATCGTGAGCCATTGTTCTTGCACCTTACCTTAAGATAGAATGGTGACCTATTGGGGGTTTCACCATGAGTTGTCTTTATAAACAAAGCCCTACTGCCAAATATGGAGGGGCGTTTCAGGGTCCAGGAATGTTATTGTGTCTGAGTTGGGTTAGGGGTCCGAGAAGGGAGGGAGTTAATGAGTGGAGGAGAGTAATATAGAAATCAGCGGGGTTAGAGTCTTATCAGTGATGGGGTGGGTCTCCTGACGAGGCCATATTAGGAGTTCCATGCAGTGCAGTGATTAATCATAGGTATCCTCTCAAGCAGTCAGGGGACCACAACTAAATCTTTAAATAGACTAAGGGAGTAACTCCTTTCTCATCATCCCTTAAGTGAGCTTCTGATACAGGGACAATACATGTTCAACAGAAGCATCCTCACTTAGGACAGGCATGACTGATATGGATTAAAACATGTCTAAATGTATTTTAATGGTATATGGCTTAAATATATCTTCTTAATGTGATAATATGCTGAACTTCAGCAGCAGTTTTCTTTTCTTATGGTCAGTCAAATTAGATTTTCAATTATTGATGTAATAGCAAATACAAAATGTGGAAAACAGTTGTTATTTATCGGGGGGCAAACAACAATATTATTAATATGAACAAAAATTTAAAAAAAAATATTGAAATATTTTCAATGTTGATATAATATGATATATAATGTTGATAATGTTTACTTATTGATACTATATACACATCACTGTGTTTCAGAGAACAACAACAAACTCATTATTGAAAATTCAGAGTGGATATGGCTAAAATCCATAGTTAAGTTAGCTCAACTAATGTATCATAAAATCATAATTATTATGAATTAATTTTTCATAATAGCCAAATATGTTTTTAATCACCACATTACATTCTCGTACAACATATATTTTTTTTTTACAGAAGATAAGATGTTAAATAATGCTGAGAAAAATAGAATTGGAATTATCAATGCATTTTGGACCAGCAGAAAATAGAATCAGAAGGATAACTGACATTCTCAGCATGGTTTACAATAATACAGAGCATTGCACACGTGTAAATGACCAGTATTGTTATCCACACTCAAAGGAAGCCAAGAAAATGTCTGGGGAGATATTTTAGAGAGGAATGTAAGACACGCATAGGTCAGAATTACCCATGAGGGCTTAAGTCGAGTTGCAGTGAGGTATTGTAACAAATTTTGATTATCATAGACTGGACTTTGGGGGTAACATAAACAGCCATCAGATACAAAGTGGGGTGGTCTAAATAAAGAACATTAGTCTGTGAGATTAACCAGGCGACAAGTGCGAGGCAACACAGACAGAGGCCTGCCACAGGTGACATGCTTGAGATTCACTGAAAGGGGGTAATGATGACACACAATAGAGGGCTGTCTGACCACGTTATGTTCCAATGTCATGCCAAGGTCACAGTAGAAGCCTTCTCTCATTATCAGGCAGCAGCTAGCAAAAGCTGGCCCCTCAGTTACAGTCCTGTTGACACGGCATTGTGTCTTTGAGGACAAAGATAACTGTGTGAAATTCCTGCTGAGAACCCTGCGCTGATTGAGGAGAACAGCCACAGGGGGCTTTCAGGAGCCTGCCATTTTTTTCTGCATTCGGGGTCAGCTGTTGCAGATGATGGCCGGCCTCACACCGGGTTCTGTCTCATATAAAGCTTACTCAGAGTGACAGGTTTAATCCACAGTCCATCACATTTCAAGGTTCCATTTAGAAATTCCACTCTTACTGTATGTGATGTCTGAGGCTACTCCATCAATCGATGATGCCGTGTTAAAAATCTCTTGCTCCAAATGTAAATATGAGCCTATCAACGTGCTGTTGATCAAGCTCACCTAGTTATATTCCTTTTACACTAACATCTCATTAATGACATGTTAAACTTATGCAAAATACTTTGTAATAATGTATAGCAAATAATGCAGAGCCATTTGCTAGCTTCAGTGAACATAGCTCTTTCAAAGGTTAAGAGATAGAAGGAGGGTCAACGGCTGCCGACAAGTGCTGAGATTATTTCCATTCTGATAACTGTTACTGACAGCCGGTGTCAGGGCGCCAAATGGAAGTGAGAGATTCCATGCCCCCATTAAAGAGTGGAGATAACGCTGACCTTATGGGTCAAACGCCTACTCATTAAAGGAAACATGGTTTAAATGCTTTGTTTGTGTCACAACAAATGCACATTGTTACCACATATATTTAATTCAATACATACACACCTACTGTTACTCAGTATATCAACATCGTAGAGTGACTAGTACCCAAGGTAACTCTGACCTCACCAGAATAATTTATTTTGATTTAACTTGTAACTTGATGAATATTTTGTTGGGTGATTGCGTCTCTGTTTTTGAATCTGCTTTTTACAGCATACGTTAGGTTCATCGTTATTATTGCGGTAGCACAACTGAAGGCTTAGAAGGACTCTGTTCCCCAGAAAATATGCTGTATAAATAATGTAATCATAATTTCTGAGAGAAATGGTAAAAGGGGTTAGTTCACTTCAGTGCCATCAGCCAGGATAATGATCTGCCTCTTTGGTCAGTCATCTTATTAATTCAAGCATGGGCTCAGATATCCTGTTAATCATGCTGATAATCCTTAGCACATGCTGTGCTGTGTTCGGTCCACCTCTGAAAGCCCAGGGGTGAATGTTCTTTCATTAGCTCACAGATACCTGCTTGTCGCCTCGGGGAGTTAAGGGCATGAAATGTAATAATAGGAGAGACAGGACTCCCCGAATTTGACACAAAGGGAGTCTAGGGCCTCCCTCTCCTCCCTCTGCCTGCCTTAAATCATTATCCTCGTCACCTTGTGTAGCAGCAGCAACAACTGACACCTCACACCAGCAGCAAGGCAATGTGTACATGTATATACATATACATTTCAGTATATTATATTACTGATTCTCTAAAAGCCCCCTGAGTCCTTTGGAGGAGCAGATAGCCTTGAAAAGGGATTCACTGACTGGCTGAAAGTGTTTATGCGTGGTACTTTGGTTGGCCTGAGCATAAGCACTGGTTTGTCGTTGACCTAGAGGTCCAGGCTCATGGGCTGTCTGTGACCCTATTTTAAGAACAGGAGATTTGTTTTTATCGCTCTGTTTTAGCCACCACCTCACCACCACTTTCTAGATTGCAGGTCCTCTGATGCCTCATGGGTTTTCCTTTCTAGGCCTAACTCTGCTTTTTCATGCCTAGACTGACACTGGGGCTTGCATCATACATTTGATTCAAAAATTTCAATCCGTCTCACTCCACTTACCCTTATGTTAATTGAAGATATGAAATTGACTGATTAGTTTACATAAATCAATGGTGGCCATTGGTTTCTTAAAGTGACAGTGTGTAATATTTAGAAGAACTTGAAAAGAATCAAGAATTGAAAATATTGTCCATAACTATGTGTTCATATATGTATAATCACCTGCAACAAAGAACCAATGTTTTTTGTCAACTTTGAATGAGTTAAATATAGTTAAATGAGGTGACGCGTCCTCCGTGTAAGTCGGCATGTTTGCTACGTCGTGTTGAATACGGTTGCACAAAACCGGAAAAGGAATCATCGCGCCACCATAAAGTGTCCCCTGTCGGTTTCGCAGTTGGTTGCGGTTTGCAACTTTACCACAAGATGCGTCCAGGAAATTACAAAAATTACACACTGTGGCTTTAACTTAAAACTAAGTTCTACATAAATTTGTATATTTAACTACATATTGAAGTTAAGTTTATGATTAAGAAAAAAATATAAAAATGCTGACCAGTCAATATGATATACTAGAGTTACACTACATACAGTTGTCACTGAATTAATATCCAATGAACCCACTCGTTTTCAAGAAAAAAAAGATGAAGAATAGAATGATGTGCAACAGCTTGATGAGATTTTATTAAGCACTACAGGTCGTGAATAATGGTAATTGAGGGGATCTACAGTAGCAGCAGGGCAAAGTCTCTGAAGGCTCCAAAGCTTCACTCCTCATCAAAGCCTTTCTGTTGCAGCCATGAAAGTTGGAAAGGGAGAAGAAGAGAAACAGCTGTTAGGTCATCGGATTAGTATTGCTTTAGTAGCACAAAGCAATATCTTCATTAACAAAATAATATAGACAGAAGCACTGCAATTGGCCCAACACAAGTTGTGCTAATAACTGAATAGCAGAGTAGCACACAAGTTAAAAGTAGCCAACAGAGGGCAGCATGTGTCAGGGTCAGATGGTGTGCACCTGCTCCAAAAAGCATGCTTCAAACCTTTGAGCCCACGTCACGGCTCTTAGCGCGGAGCTTGTTGACCTGAGACTCAGCGATGTCCGCTCGCTCGTCGGCCTCATCCAGCTCATGCTGCAGCTTGCGGAACTTGCCAAGGTGAACATTAGCCTGTTCCTCCTGTTCAAGTTAAATTAAACCAATCATATACCTTATACTAATTGCAGAGGAAGAAGGCGGATGAGGACAACACAGCACACTTTTCCACACTCACAGCCTCCTCAGCAGATCTCTTGTACGCTTTGACTTTCAGCTGCAGCTTGTCTACCAGATCCTGGAGACGGGCAATATTCTTGCGGTCCTCCTCAGTCTAAGAAAACAGGTTAAAAACTTAATTTCCTTAAAAATATTTTTTTAACCACACAAGTATATTAATGATTCATGAAGGTTTGACAAGTCTGAGAAAGAGGTCTCGAAACTTTGGACCCCAGTGTACATGCTACAAACCTGATAGGAAAGTTCTTTGATGCGGCGCTCATATTTACGGACACCCTTCACAGCTTCACTGCTTTTTTTCTGCTCCATTTCAATCTCATTTTCCAGCTCCCTCACCTGGTCATGGATGAGAATTGTCAGGTAAGTTCCATATTAACTTAATAAACACCAATGCTAGCCAAAAATAACAAATGTAACTAATACTCACCCTGGCCTCGAGCTTCTGTATCTGCTTCTTGCCTCCCTTCATGGCGATCTGCTCAGCCTCATCCAGACGGTGCTGCAGGTCTTTGATGGTTTGCTCCATGTTCTTCTTCATACGCTCCAGGTGAGAGCTGGTGTCCTGCTCTTTCTTCAGCTCCTCTGCCATCATGGCAGCATCAGTAATGGCCTTCTTGGCCTTCTCCTCTGCATTTCTGCACTCCTGCACTGCTTCCTCCACTTCAGATTGAAGCTGGGACATATCGGCCTCCAGCTTCTTCTTGTGATTTATCAGGCTGATATTCTTTTTCATATATAATTAGTAAATTATGTTATACAGGGCACTATAGGGCAACATTTGAAAAAGTTTAGTATCTGTATACTATACCTGTGAGTGCAGTAGCTGCACCCTTTCAGTAACATCCATCAGCTCTTGCTCAGCAAGTTTGCGACCTCTCTCAGTTTGCTCCAGAGCAGCTCTCAACTCCTCCACTTCAGCCTGAAGCAGGGTGTTGCGTCTCTCAACAATGGCAATGTTTTCCTTCATATCTTCATTGACTCGTTGAGAGTCATCAAGCTGGAGCTGAGCATCCTGGAAAGTTTTCAAAGCTTCAAGTTAAAAAAACACACAACCATAGCTTCCATGGCAGCAATAATGAAAGGTTATGTTTACCCTTTTTTACCTTCAAATGTGCATGAACAGATTTGAGTTGTTTCTGGGCCTCAGCTGCCTGCCTGTTGGCCTGGCTGAGCTGGATCTCCATCTCATTGAGGTCTCCCTCCATCTTCTTCTTCAGACGCAGGGCCTCATTCCTGCTGCGACTCTCGGCCTCAAGAGAGCTCTGCAGGGTGTCAATGGTCCTCTGCAGGTTCCTCTTGCTCTGCTCCATCTCCTCATCTTTCTCAGCTATTTTACGCTCCATGTCCGCCTTGATCTGGTTGAACTCAAGCTGGGCTCTCAGAATCTTGCCCTCCTCGTGCTCAAGAGAACACTAAGATAGACACCAAGAGTTTGACAAAACATATCATTTGAACTGATGCCCAAATTTAATTTTGAAACTATGCATGTACTGTACACTAACTGAGCATTCACGCAATTATTACATCAGCCAATCATGTGGAAGCATAATTTATCTAGATACATTTAACATCAGAATGGGGGGAAAGGTGATCTCAGTGCCTTTGACTGTGGCATGATGTAGGGGCTAGACAGTTGAGTATGGTTTGAGTATTTCTGAAACTGCTAATCTGCTGCAATTTATGGTAACTGAGATAACCATTGTTTACGACTGTGTTGAGCAGAAAAGCTTCTCAGAATGAACAACAGCTCCAACCTTGAGGTGGATGTCCAACAACTGCTGTAGACAATGTCCAATGGCCACAGTTTACTGTACCATCTTGTAATGGCTACTTGCAGCAGGATAATGCTCCATGTCACAAATCATAAGCCGTCTCAAACTGGTTGGATGAACATGACAGTAAGTTCAGTGAACTGCACAGTCTCCAGATTGAATCCAGTAGAACTTTCTGGATGTGGTAGATCAGGAGATTGGCAGCATGAATGTGATTCGGTCATGTCAACATGGAGCAGAATCTCAAAGGAAAATTCCCAATACCTTGTGAAATCCATGCCTTGAAGAACTGAGGTTGTTTTGAGAGCAAACTGATGCCATTACCACCTCACCCCTGATAAAGTGCTCAGTGAGTGTACATACATACATACGAGAGAATGACTGTGGATTTGAAAGTTTTACCTCTGCTTCCTCAAGGGCAGAGTGAATCTCACTCTTTTCCTGCTCCAGCTGCTTACGAACCTTCTCCAACTCATGAATAGTCTTTCCTCCCTCACCTAGTTGCTCAGTGAGGTCAGAAATTTCCTCTGTGTATGAAAATAAGTTGTATTTCATTATTTTGTTTTCTTTGTTACATTTTTTTTTCCCACAAGCAAATTGTATAGATTCCCTGCAAAGACACATTGACTAACACTTTACCTTGAAGATTCTTGTTCTCTCGCTTCATGGTCTCCAGATGTTCAAGAGTTTCTTCATATGAGTTTTTCAGTTTGAAGATCTCAGTGCTCAGAGATCTGGCTTCCTTCTGGGAGCTCTCCAGCTCACACTGACACTCCTCATATTTCTGCTTCCACTCAGACAGGACCTAGACATTGGAATTCAAATTGTTCGATTTCAAATTGAAATGCCCACGCTGAGCTTTCTACGGGTTTAACAAATGTGCATTTGAGGAGACTGTATTCGCACCGAAACCAAACTACTCAGGTTGTACATTAAAAAGCCATATTTATTACCCATATGAGGTTGTGTAACAATGTACAGTATTTGACATACCAATTTGATCTCCCTAAGGATCAAAACACCTCAATTTATAAGACTGGATTTGAGTCATTTATGTGTTTTTTGTTTTTTGATGGTATAAAATACTCATACCTTGTCAAAGTTTCTTTGCTTCTTGTCCAGAGCAGCAGCAGCAGCATTAGACCTCTCCACATCCACCATGAGATCTTCAATCTCGTTCTGCAGTCTGTGTTTGGTCTTCTCCAGAGAGGAACATTTAGCATTCACTGCTTCAACAGCCTCTTCAGCATCTTGCAGACGCTGAGCCAGCTTTTTTCTGGGATACAATATAATTCATTCAGGCTTAATTGCTTAAAAACTTTACCAAATTGTTGAAGTGAGAATATGTTTTACTCACTTGGCCTCCTCCAGCTCCTCGGTCCTCTGGATGGCATCAGTTTCGTACTTAGCTCTCCACTGAGCCACCTCAGAGTTGGCCTTGGACATACCGCGCTGCAGTTCAGCCTTGGCCTCCTGCTCCTCCTCATATTGCTCCCTGAGCAGGTCACAGTCGTGACGAGACGATTGCACTGCATGGGCTAAGGCATTCTTGCCCTGGATTAATAGAGATACTATAAGTATTTCTCCAGGACGCCCAACTATTTTGAGCATTAAAAGGGCCCATATTGTCAAAATTGAGATTTCTTGGCTTTCTTCATCAAAAAATAAGGTTTAGAGGCTCTGTAAGTACCGTAAAAGTGTTAAAACGGGCAATAAACATACAAATACACACAGCCTGCATTCAGCAGCTGCTTTTTTATACGATGCCCCAGGCCTTCCGCAGAAATGTGATGTCATAGCTAGACAGCAGCTACACAGTCGCCGCCTTCAGCCGTTCCGCCGGCACGGCCCACTCGCCAGAGATCCTCTCTCTCTTGCTTGTACTATGCACAGACTCCATTTACTGCCCCATTCATGACAGGAGTTACGGCACTCATGCAATACATGTAGTTGTTGGTTGTCTCCTGTCGTCAGTAACATGTAACCTGTGGTTGGCCTGGCCGTGCGTCACTCATGCGGCTCATGTAATATTAATTAGACATGCCAAAAAGACCTGTTTCTTTGCAGAGCTCCTGAGAAAAGAGCTATTAAACCATATTGAGATGTTTTTTAGTACAAAAAAACTTCATATATCTCTTCTTCAGGAAATCAAAACTTCAAATAAAACACCAGAAAGGTGTACAATATGGGACCTTTAGAGATTAATTAATACCTTTATTTCCTCTTCCAGTTGTCTTTTCAGATCTTCAAGTTGTTGATTGTAGGAATTCTTTCCTCGAGTCAGCTGAGAAATAAGAGATTCCTTCTCCTCCATCTGTCTTGATAGCTCATCTAGAAAGGCAAAGTGTCAGAGTATCATTATTCTTCCTTTAACCAGTTTGTTATTTCAAGTGAAAAGAACATAATACTAACCATTCTCAGCTTGAAGCTTGGCTCTGCTCGTGGTGAAGTCATTAATTGATCTCTGATATTCATCACACTTGCTTCTGTATTCATTCATTTGATCCTCCAGACTTCTGCTGGTCTTCTCCAAGATAGTCTTCAAAATAAGTATATAACATAGTTCACAGGCACTTCTTTTGCCACTCTTCAGCTATGGCAACACAAAATTTCAGGGAAGTAGCCTAATTCAGCTTTTAAATGCCGGTATTTATGCATATTTTAACCCAAAACAGTTAATTGCAAGGTGTGACAGCAACTGCACACAGGCAACATCCTTACCACTGTCATCCCTACATTACCTACTAAGAGCAACAAATTTATGTCAGACATGAAGACTGATAAAGATATGAAGTTGTTACTAAGTTGTCATTCAAACAAAATCAATGACCACAGGTTGCGTGTTGGTTTTACCAGTGTGGAAATCTTCAAGCACACCTACCTTAGCCTTCACAATATGTTCCATACTGGAGACCACATCATCCAGTTCCAGTCGGAGCTCACTCTTCTCCTTCTCCAGCTTCTGCTTGACTCTCTGCAGGTTGTCTATCTGCTCTCCCAGGTCAGCAACACTGTCAGCTTGTTTCTTCCTGAGTGTGGCGGCGGTGGATTCATGCTGCAGAGTGGCCTCTTCAAGGTCTCTGCGGAGTTTCTGGAACTCAGCCTCTCTCTTCTTGTTCATTTCAATCTGGACAGATGTTGCTCCACCGGCCTCCTCCAGCCTCTCGCTGATCTCCTCCAGCTCTCTGGCCAAGTCTGCTCTCTGCTTCTCCACCTTAGCTCGGGCAGCTCGCTCTGCCTCAAGCTCTTCCTCCAGCTCTTCAACACGAGCCTATTCTCAGAACAACATGTTTAAGTGAAGCACATTGTTTACACTGAACTGTAGCATATTGTTTACACTTGAAATCACTGCACTTTCTTGCCTGCAGCTCTTTCAGCTTCTTCTGGAGTTGAGTGATTATGGATTGATCATCTTCAATTTTGCCATTCAGCTGACTGATTTCAAAGTCTTTCCTGCAGAATTTTGTTCAGTCAGTGTTAGTTTATTGAATCAAATGATACTATATAACTAAAGTAAAAATTAAAATGTACTTTTTCAGTCGCTCCTCCAGCTGCTGCTTGTCATTTTCTAGATCCATGACATTCTCCTGGGTCAGCTTCAAGTCTCCCTCCAGCTTTCTCTTGCATCTCTCAAGGTCCATTCGAATCTTCTTCTCTTGCTCAAGAGACCCTTCAAGCTTAATTTGATATCAGTACAACATTTGTGAGTTGTTTAATTGTGAATACGATATTGTTAAGTTAGTAAATTATATGATTCTTACATCGTCTACTTGCTGCTCCAGCTTGGCCTTGGCCTTGGTCAGCACGTTGACTTTGTCTTCTTCACTCTGCAGGTCGTCCAGTGTTTGCTGATGAGCCTCCTGTAAAGCTTTCTTTTCCTTGGTCAACTTGGCAATGATCTCATCCAGTGCTGCCATCTCCTCGACCAGGTTCTTTACCTGTGAACCAATAACAGATGCATTACTGGACATGGTCTCATTAACTTGCTAATCTGTGTTGTAACAGATAGTTAATTGTTATACCTTGTTCTCGGTGGCATGCTTCTCTTTTTCCACTTTTGCCAGAGTTAACTCTAAGTCATCAATGTCCTTCTTTAACTCGGAGCACTCATCCTCCAGCTTCCTCTTCTTAGCAGTCAGTTCAGCATTCATCTCCTCTTCATCCTCCAGTCTTTCTGTCAGCTCTTTGCCCTTTGCCTCCAGTTGGATTTTATTTTTGATCAGCCCCTCGCATCTTTCTTCTGCATCACATAGATTATCTTGCTCCTGCCAAACATTAACTTTGGTCTTATTAGCACATACTGTAATGACAAGTTCGAAGTTAGGTGTCAAGATAGTGCCATTCTCACCGCTTGAACTTGGAGCTGAAGGTCATTTTTCTCTTGGAGAATTGAAACCATTTTCTCCTCTAGCTCCTTCCTACGAGCTTCAGACTTTGCATAAGCCTCTTTCAACTTCAGGAATTCTTCCTTCATGTTGGCCATCTCCTTTTCTGTCTCGGCAGATCTCAACAGAGGTTTAATCTTAAAGAATAACTTCATCCAGGGCCAATTCTTGACCCCCATGAAGGAACGAACATTCCACTGGATCACTAATAGAGCATCTCTGGAAAAAAAAATTCCAATAAAACAGAAGGTTTTAGTTGACTATATCAATCACAAACCACTAATTGTTAAATATTTTAATGAGCAATATCAGCGCATTACCTGCGTTCCACAATCTTCTGAAACTCAATGCGAGACAAAAGACCACGTGATCTTGCTTGAATAGCAGTGATGATTTTGGAGAGACGCTCATCTCTCATTTCCTCAAGCAAACCCAGCAATCCAGCCTTAAAGAACACCTAAAAACAGCAATGGGTGTTAAAAGATTGTTTGCCATCTTCTTCTACATCTACTGGAATCATGTGTGACTTTTGGTCATTTTTTCCCCATATCTGAAAAACTTCAGATGATACCTTGGTGTGTCCAAACTTGTATTGATTATGATCTATATCCAGAGACCCAAGGAGTTTCTCAGCTCCCTTCCTGCTGTCAATGAACTGACCCTCAGGGATGGCAGCAGGATTCAGGATGCGGTATCTATAAAATCAAAAGGAAAAAAATATCTTGAGCATTATGTTTGAATTTTTTTTGGAATCATGCAGCATGTGACTTGTATGAGATAATACCTCTGCTTGAAATCTCCGTAGAGGATCCTGTTGGGGAAACCCTTTCGGCAGATCCTGATGCCTTCCAGCACACCGTTACAGCGCAGCTGGTGCATCACCAGGGGGTTCTCCATGGCCCCGGGAGTCTTTGACTCGTTGGGGATGATGCAGCGTACAAAGTGAGGGTGAGTAGACCTCAAGTTGGTCATCAGCTTGTTCAGGTTCTCCTTTAATATATTGAAGCATACATTTACATACTGGTTCACTTTTAATATTCAAAATACCATATCCATCTACACCATGACATATACAGTACCCTATGAAGAGCGGACACAGTCTGAAAAGATGATCCCTTCTTTTTCTTCTCCTTTTTACCTTCAGTACCTTCAATAACTGTTAGGAAGAGAAAATTTGTAATTTTGGAGTAATAGTAAACTATTGTAGTTTCCAAAGAAGAAATGTACACAATGGTACCTGAATCAGCTGCAGCATAATTTGCAAAGATGGTACCAAGCAGCTTGAGAGTAGACTTCTGGTACAATCCTACAACAGTCTCATTCAGAGGATCTTTGTTCTTCACCAGCCAGTTGTTGATATTATAATCAACAGTTCCAGCATAATGCATCAGGGCAAAATGGGCCTCTGGTCTTCCTTTGACAATTCTGGGCTTCTGGAAGTTGGCAGATTTACCCAGGTGGTTGTCATAGAGCTTTGCTTTAAAGGTGGCATCAGAGGCTTTAGGAAACATGCACTCCTCTTCAAGGATGGACATGATACCCATGGGCTGAGGAGACAAAATATGAGTGGTTTAGAAAACAGAGAATATTTCTGTTTATATTTATTCATATTGCCTGGATATCTCACCTTTTCAATGAGGTCAATACAGGCCTGCAGATCCATACCAAAATCTATGAAAGTCCATTCAATGCCCTCTTTCTTGTACTCTTCCTGCTCCAGCACAAACATGTGGTGGTTGAAAAACTGTTGCAGTTTCTCATTGGTGAAGTTGATGCACATCTGCTCAAAGGTGTTGAACTGGAAAGGTGAAAAAAATTACTAAATCAATTTATTTCTCATCTTTCCATTAATATTATGTTGAAATAGGCCAGGGTTAATTGTAGATCTCTCACATCAAAGATTTCAAATCCAGCAATATCCAGCACACCAATGAAGTACTGGCGAGGCTGCCTGGTCTCCAGTGACTGGTTGATTCTAATTACCATCCACATGAACATCTTTTCATAAACAGCCTTGGATAGAGCTCCAACCGCATAGGTCACCTGTTGAACAGGCAAGATATTTAACCCCATGCATACAAAATACTTTTTTGTGCCGTTTTTTTTTAGCAACTGTTCAGCCTCTGCAAAGCCAGGCAGAGAACATGATTTATTGTTTGTTAAGCATTGATCATTTGCCCGATGATTTTTAAGATAAATTTCATTATTTCTAACCTGGGCGACATTTTGTCCTTTGGTGACCCATTCATTTCCTACTTTGACCCTTGGGTGACAGAGACCTTTGATGAGGTCGGCGGAGTTCAGGCCCATCAGATATGAAACTTTGTCAGCATCTGAAGAAGGACAGGGAACGCCATGAAAATGTGCCTTGGTTCTGAGCCAGCCTGACAGAACGAGCCTCTCTTACCCTCGGTGCCATCAGCCTCTGCCTGCTCCTCTCTCTGCCTCATCTTGAACTTCATGTTGCCATGATGCATGATGGCACCAGTCAGCTTGTAAACAGAGTTCTTTTCCTCTTGAGTAAAACCCAACACATCGAAGGCACTCTGCGGAGGAGGGCACAATAATGTTTTAAATCAATGCAGATAATGTCATTGTGAGTAAATTATACATTCACTGCCTTAAAGGGGCCATAAGCAATTTTAATCCAATACCCCTTTTGTAAAATCAGCAAATATCTACTTGCTTAATATATTTAAATCGTAGTAAAATTCTAAAAAGAGGAATGGGTGAGAGCCTGACATCTGTTGCCATCAGCTCCTCTGCATCATCAATGGAGGCCACTTGGGTTTCCCCCTGAGAGATGAAGGCATAGTCGTAGGGATTATTTGTGATCAACAGCATCTCTGATTGACAGAGAGAGGGAAAACAAACGTCAGACAGATGGTCACATTGCTACAATACAGAGCCAATGATAGCTTTGTGTGTTATTTTTACTTTTTCTTTGCTATTAACATGGCCCTGTACTAACCCAGGAGTTCAGGCTTCTTGTTGGACAGAATCTGGTAGAAAATGTGGTAATCTCTCTCAGCCTTGAGCTGGAAGGTCACACGAGACTTCTCCAGAAGGTCTGACAGTTGTATAGAAGAGAGAAGATGCCAAGAGTTAAATCAACTATATCGCAAAGCGTCAATAATATTTTTATAGTTAGAAAAGGAGTTATTTTGTTCTTACAGGTTTCGATATCAGCAGAGGCTAACTTTCCCCTGGTATCAAAATGAATTCGGATGAATTTACCCTGAAACGGTAAAGTTTGCATTTGTAAAGATACCCTAAATATCTACTTATTATTCTGATTTTGTTTTCATTGGAACAGAATGCATACTTTACTATCTATACAATCACACAAAGATTAGACACTCACAAATCGAGAGGAGTTGTCATTCCTGATGGTCTTGGCATTACCAAAGGCCTCCAGAGCTGGGTTAGCTTGGATGATTTGATCCTCCAGGGTACCCTGTCACAGAGGAACATTGTGTATGCCCAATCTGTAATTTCTGTTCAAAGCTACAAAAAAAGACTTTAGCAACCTCTGGTGGCATCAAGTAATATTTGTCAAGTTTGTGACAGTTTGTCAAGTTTGAAGAACCTTTTAACCTACAAATGATATAATGGGCGGCTGTGGCTCAGGAGGTAGAGTAATTTGTCCGAGCCCAGCTTCCACCAGTCCACATTCCGTTGTGTCCTTGGGCAAGACACTTAACCCTGAATTGCCTCTGATGGCTCTTCCGACAGTGTATGAATTTGTATGAATGTGACAGAAAAATGCACGGTAAATAGCAGCGCTGTATGAATGGGTGTGAAAGGGTGAATGTGACTTTCCTCTAAAGCGCTTTGAGTGGTCTATATGACTAGAAAAGCGCCATATAAATACAGTACATTTACCATAACACAGTTAACATTGTAAGTTGTGAAAAATCACGAAGTTTGTTGCCACTACAATCAGAAGTAATCTGAGCAGTTGACACTTAACGACAGGAATACAACAGGGGAAGTACAGCAAATCTTTTCCATTTTAGTTAAAGGAGGTAAGAGCTGTTACTTTTAGCCAGTTTGAGGCTCCCCAGATCCCCTCCAACAAATCAAACTTTCAGCCAAGCTTATTCACCTTGTCTTTGGCATTGGGGTCCTTTTTTATGCCTCCAGCTGCAATGCTAGCAAAATACTGGATGACTCGCTTTGTGTTGACAGTCTTTCCTGCACCAGATTCTCCGCTGCAATTGTAACATGAATGATCAATACATAATTTAAAATCTTATTTCAGAGCATATAGCATCAAAGAATTTTAAGATGTTACGTACGTTATCAGAATTGACTGGTTTTCACGGTCTACGAAATAAACAAAATTGCAATGTACAATTTTGTTAGTATCAAGTTTCACCATATTTATAGGTAATGAATGTCACCCAAAAGATATTTCTTATCTGTTTGTACCTGACAGCATGTACTGATAGGCATTGTCAGAGATGGAGAAGATATGAGGAGGAGCTTCAGTCCTCTTCTTTCCTCTGTAGGCAACAACCACTTCTTGGTTGTAGACTGGCAGCGCCTTGTAGGGGTTGACAGTCACACAGAACAGCCCGGAGTAGGTCTGAGAAAGAAAGTCATTTCAATATCATAACCCTAGCCCAAAAAAGGCTCCTGTGCATTTGACACATTGACAGTCGATCATTTTGTTTTTATTCATACCTTAGGAATAAGGTAATAATAAGTATAAGGTATAATAAGGTAGGTGCAATGTTGAACATGCACACAGCTCTGTGGGTGTAAAATTACTAAGCGTAATTTAGTTATTTAAATAGTTATGTGTCCGCACAAGGCTTATTTCAACACAGTTTGGTTTTGTGAAACCAACATTTTATAAACCATGCTTAGAGTGGCACACAGCAGAGTTGTTTGTTTATTGGCTTGTCCTACTCACATAGATCATCCATGCTGCATAACGCTCTTTGAGGTTAAACAGTACAGCTGGTTCGTGGAGAAAGGTCAGCATGGCCATGTCCTCGATCTTGTCAAACTTTGGTGGATTCTGTTGCAGAATATCGCACTCTTTGACAGTCACGGTCTGAGAGAGTGAATGTAGATTTCTGATTAATATCTGACCGTCACAAAATTCTCACATTGAAATGTTGTTCTTATGAGTGACAAAGCAGAGGTTCATATAATTGTCGGCATTGCCAGTGTGGCATTACAAATCATACCACACATTGTTTTTTCCAGATAGCAGCAATGCCTCACTTCATCACTCAGCTGCTCAGTGTATAAACAGGAAACACTTTAATGGCAGCGGCGCTCAGGTTCCTAACTAGTGTCGCCAGTCACTCAATGACAGACAGATTAAATCACACTTAAATTTACACTAAGATTCACACTTGCTGTCAGACAAGGACTCACATAGAGGCTCCAACTGAAATCTAATTTGTTTGTTGCTGCTCAGACACTCATGACTGGAGTTACACTGTTAATCAAACTTAATTCCATTATTTATCACAATTCAGTTTCAAATGCAATGAAGAAATATGTAACACAGTATCTGGAGTTTACTGTGCTTACCCTTTGATATGCTGGGTGGGTTAAGGCAGAATTTTCTTTTTTCTGTCTTAAAATAATTACCTTTTTCATTGTAATGTAATTCATTCACACATATATTCGGGAAGCTAGGATAACCTTTATCTCACTAAATTTACAAACTTTGTCCACAGCCTGCCTTGCACCTCTGGATATCCCCTGATGTCAGCACTGTGCTTGCACTGTCATGTGGACATGTTAAGCTGAGACTTCTGATAATTTAATCATTGCAACAATGACAACACCTTACATGTTGTCGTGAAAAAAAAAACCTGAATGTCTAAATGGTAAGATGTAACCACTGACCTTTCCATTCTGTGTCTCTACAATGGCCTTGATTCCATCTCGGCTGGTGATGGTACCTTTCACAAACTCTTCCACTTGATCTGGGACAAAGCATTCCTTCTTTATGTCGAAGGTACGTGTGGAGGCCTCCATACGCTCCCTGTCCGACTTCCTCAGGTACGAGGCAGCTGGCCCAAACACAGCCATCTCTGCATCCCCCATGGTAGCACTAAATTACGTACAGTCAGCAGAGGTGATTAGTACATCTGCATTATGCACATCTCCTGAACATCCTGTACAGCTGGAAGTCTCAGCAACACATTTGACATCATCATTTGACATACACAATTGACATATTGCACATTCTTAGATTGTAGACTTTTTTATATATTTCATATTTTATTGTGCAGTTTGCTCTTCTCTTTGTACATACAGTGCTTGCTTTTTGATTCAATTTGCTTTATCCTCCCCTTATTTTTCTATTTACTTTTTTTGTTATGCACCAATCACCAAAGCAAATTTCTTGTATGTGAGAGCCCACTTGGCAATAATCACGATTATGATTATGACACTGTCCAACTATTGGTTTCACCCTTACGTCTGCATTTGAATTTCAACTATTTAAACAGTCTCTAAGAATCCAAAAGATCTTAAATGTGGCTAATATGCTACAGAAGAATATATATATCAAGGGTCTTCTCATCTCTAGAATATGGAATGTTAAGAAGATTCAAGGAGAGGAGAGCTTACCTGTGGGTTTAACACAGACAACAAGCGAGCTCAGGCTTCCGAGAGTCAGTGATCCACCTGCAGAGTGGCACAGAGAAAAAAAAATTAAGACATTCTGAGGTTTAAGTAAAACATATAAATTAGGTGATGCACATCAACATCAGTGGCAACAACAGGTCTTTGTTTTTTTTTGTTAAGACAAATGTCAAATTATATCAAATGGAGGCCCTTTAATGGTCTTGTTAAGCCTGTAGGTCACGCCTATGTTAGCTATGTTACACATTTAAAAAAAACGTTTTCCTTCACATCACCTCCATTTCGTTCAATTCTATCATTATGAAAACAGTTTACGTTTAGTTCAGATGATAGAAAGATAAAGTATAAAAGAATTGCATCTGTGTATAAAACATGCAGATATGTATGCAGACTTACGGGCTCAGGTGAAGAAGAGGCAGCTACTACACTTGCAGGGTAGGCAGGGATCAAATATATAACCCCAGATAAAAGATAACCCTGCCCTACAAGGCCAAGGGCACCACCCTGACCTGATACACACACACACACACACACACACACACACACATCCACAGGTACACAACTTCCACACACACACACACACACACACACAAACACACATACACACACTGTGGTAATCGCCATCACTTTCATCTGTTATGACAGGGCTCTCATGATGTCTGGCTGCCCTCTCTGCTTGTTTGTCTCTACCTCTCACGTCCAAATAATGTGACTTTTCGGGAGCAGCGCCAGGAAATTTCTCCAGCATGTCTTTCCTATGACTCACCCAAGCATAAACTCTCTATCTCTAATTCTACCAAAGTTTTTTTTCTTCCTGTCAACCCATGTGCTAAATTCTTTTACTATGAGAGGACTGGTCATGGACAGAAACCAGATTCTATGTATTGCCAGTGAGGGGAAACAAAGAGGGAAAGGGCATAGCAAGAGAAGTATTTACATCTTATTTGGTACCAAGGACAATGAAAAAATCCCCTGCTTGTATAATTTAAAGTTCAAATTCATTTTCAAGGTTTTATCTGATGGCCGCCCAATAATAGCCACAGTATGTGGTGTATTTGCAATTGTACTGTTGTCAGTAAGGAAAGTATTTTTGTTCTGGGAAAAAAATCTCATGCAATGCCTTGAAACAGCAGGTTAGTTAATAAGGAAACGCTGGGAGAAACTGCTGTCATTTTCTATTACAGTAGAAGTGTTAACAAAATGTTGACAAAAAAAAAGATTTCTTGATAAAAATGTGACTCAGTGTGTTGAGTCAGAACCCCTATTTTTAATATTTTCATTTTCTTTGAGATCAAGATCAACCTGAGTCACCTTATAGGCAGTTGGGGGTGCATTTACAGTATTCAGTGCTCAACGCACTTTTACACTACAAGACACATTTATCCATTCACCCACACATTCAAACAGTACATCTAGATTCAGTGCTTTTCTATCACACATCATTCACACGACGGTACATTCACCCACCATCCATGGAACAGCCATCAGGGGCAATTTAGGGTTCTGTGTGTTGCCTAAGGACACTTTGGCATGCGGACTGGAGGAGCTGGGGAATCGAACCACCTACCATCTGTGTAGGTGGACGACCTGAGCCACATCCGCCAGTTGTGCCTGGAGCCATTCACCTCCATAGCTGTGCATAGAAGACCAAACATCCTGAAGCCATGACTCTGATGGTTCCATGTATCATGGAACTAACTGGTGACAAGTGCTTCATGTTCATTGTCATTCATGATCAATCATCCTTTGTCTCGCTCCCAAAGGTTATCCACTGCCCTTTGTCATCTTGTACTGTTTTACTATCTTCTCACCCTGTTTACTGGCCTTCATTATACCACTTGGTAGTTGTTCCCTTATTGTATTATTTCCACAAAAAAAAAAATTCCTTGCATCACTGCAACAATCGTTGTTTTATTCCCCCAAATGTTGTTATTGTGGATTCAAGTTGAACCTAACTCTTGTGTATTTTTATCTTTTACAAATAGATCATTTAAGATGTTATACTCTGAAAAATGCCTTTTAATTATGGTATGTCAAATCTTGTTATGTATTTTGGGGGATATTAGCTGCTATCCATAGGGCTCTATCCCTACAAGTCCGTCAAATCTACTGGGTCAGCGCCAAAGTATTCACTAAATAAAGTGACTGCTGTCATTCTAATTTGTGTCTTTAGAGACTGAAAACAACCATTTGATGCAACTTCTCGTAGACTTCTCGTAGACACCCAGCTCAATTTTGTCTTCACAGTGAGGCTCCACCGCTCAACAAGTCTCCAATGATATCACTGGGTTCTGTGTGCGGGCTTTCCTCTTATCCAATCATCACCTGAGCTGAGGAACATTTAAACCACTTTTATTTGCTGTCTTTCATTCTGCTGCTTTTGCAATCTGTGCCACTTTAAAACTTTGCCTCTCCATCAGCGTACTGCCACAAATCACAAGGGCCTGTCTAAATGGACTGTAAAATTACTGTATTTATATTTTTCTAGACTTATTGACCATCCAACGGGGTTTAGAGAACAAGTTTCATTCAACTATTCACACTTCTATACACAGCACTTTCAATTAAATATAGCCATCAGCAGAAATTTAGGGTTAAATGTCTTGCCTAACGACACTTTGGCATGCGGACTGGAGGACCTGGGGATCAAACCATCGACTTTCTGGTTAGGGTACAATCCTTTCTATCTCCTGAGTGCATGCAGGTGCATGGCCATACCCAAGAGTCAAGCCATCCTGTCAAGTCAGATGACATAGTGTCTATTTATATTTGAAGTTATGGTCAAATGATGATAATGACAAGTAATTCCTGATTAAAAAGGCAGGGCACTCTTTCTATGCTTGTGGCAAACAGCTGCATTCTATCATCTGTCATTGGACCGATTTTTTGGTCTTTTTAAAGGCCTTCACCCGCTTTAGTCGTGCTATGTTTGTAGGTACCGGGAAGGGTCTTTATTTCTCGCTTAATTCCCACATGGGGTGTATTTGAAATGTCCCCTAGTTATACAATTGTATTCCATGCTATTAATCTGCATTGTTGCAGTATGGAAAAGTTTTTGCAGCAGAACCATAAGTTCATTTTAATATTTAGAACAATTAGTAATGACTGTCCCACCTCTACTCTGAACTTGGCAGATCTTGCAGACTGTCAGTAGGTGCTAATTGGCTTCCCCATCACTCCTCCCTTAATGATTGCAGTGTTAAGTGGTTGGGTGATAACTTGTGAATCAACTCTTGTGTCCGCCAGGCTTTAGGTCTGTTGTATACACTGTAGACTGGTCAAGCTACATGTGTTTGGCATCTTGTCAGCAAGCACTGCTGATACTTTAGTGATAGCTCTGTCATGACCTCCTGCATGTAGCCCTATGGGCTGATGAAAAGCAGCGAACACGCGTGGACAGACTCCAGAGAAATGTATACTGACTGATGGAAATTTAGATTTGCCTCCAGTCAAATTCTATCACATACACATCAGCTGTTCAAGAGCAGCTGTTCCAAACAAGTACACAGAGGACAAGGCCTGGCTTCACACAGCTACATTCTTGTTGGATACAGTACGAAAGTGACCACAAGTTGAGGGGTTAAATTACCTCACAGACATTGTGACGTTTTGTGTGTGTGTGTGTGTGTGTGTGTATGTATGTGTGAGTGTGAGTGTGTCTGTGTGATAAAATTGTGATAAAAAAAGTAATGTTTGTGGTCGTGACTTGATCTTGAAGAATGATCCATGTTTTTATTCATATTCTTCGAGCAAAGCACTTACTTAACGCTTAACGTATTTTATCCTTCGGGTCATTCGACCAGAGCAATTTAAACATCTACAAAGTGTATACGTGTAAAATTGTTGTATAAAGTAAAATATAATATAAAGCTTTGATGACTAAATGAATAGCCCTTTATATAATTTTGTGTGAAGATCAGCCGTTGTTGTGAGCTCACTGACGCTACAGTACAGCGGCAGCAAAAGTTTGTTTCTTTTTAGTTTTGCATAGTGCCATTTTTCAACCTTACATTTGCTTTCACACTGTGTTTTTTTGTTTTGTCTTCGAAGCTGTGAAGCAGACAGAAAAATAAATTCCCCACAGGTCAAAGTACAGCATCAACCAAACAAGGAAGTCCTTCCCATTGAAATGTCTTTAAAATGAACTATATTTAACCTGACAATTCAAATTCAACTTCTAAACCAAAACCAAAACACATGCTCTTATTATTTTACCAAAATGTAAATTGAGGTCCTGATCTTAAATTGATTCTGGCCAATAGTGGATGTATGGGGCCAATCACAGAATATGTAGCCATAATTGCTTAAGATATTACATTGGGGTGACCTATTTGCATTAATAACATAAGTTTTTTCTAGAGAAAGGATCTAGAATAAAAACATACTATGATATTTTCAGCTGTCTTCATCCTAATGTCCTAATGTACTCATTTAGTCACTCTACTGTCATTACAGATCAGCCACCTCCTCTTGCCCTGTTGTAACCCCGGTGTTCCCTTCACTCTCATACTCTCACCCTCTCCAGCCACTCACTCTTCCATTTGCCCCCTTTCCTCAGCAGCTGCCAGATCGTATAAAGTGAATCTGCGGTAGCCTCTCTACATTCTGGTACAGCCTGCCAGAAAAAACTCTGTGAATAAGGGTGGCAGAGACAAGTGTAAGTGTCTGCTGTTAAGTGGAATAGTGTCACAATAGTGAGTTTGTGTTGCCGCCATGTTGCTACATATTTCCCACAGTAGAATACAGAAACACTTAGTGTCTTGCCCGAGGACACATCGGCATGCGGACTAGGGGAAGCTGGGATCGAACCACCAACCTTCGGGTTACAGGTCGTGAAAGTAGTATGTGAAAATGTATATCTGTATACTGGGCAATTTTTTCGAATACTGGGTTAACTTTTCGCATTTTGCTTTTAATCTTTCCTGCAAATTGTGTGAACTGTAAAGGATACAGCCATTAAGCTGTATCCTTTACAGGTGGACCATTGCAAATTATAGCATTGCACTGGAAAAGGGGAGAAATGTAGTGTGTCCCCCCGGATGTCATATTTCCATCTCTGCCAATCGCAGATGGAAGAGCCGTGACTATACCACAGTCATTTGACCTGGGAATGAAGGCCAATAGTTAATTTTCACACTGCAGGCAAAAGCCACATATTAGTGGGTGTTAGTGGTTGTTTTATCTAGTGTGAAAGGGGCTTAAAAGTTTTATAAAAGTAATTTCCAGTCCTCTGGAAAAGCATAAGTGCTCTATTCATGGAAGGCTACGCGCACCATTGTTCTCTCATCATTTTGGTATGAAGCATTTATGCAGTTTATTAATACTCTGAGCATGATGGATATTAATAAACCTTTTGTTTAATACCTTGCCTGACCACCCTGCCTTCTACTGCATGGTCAGACCATACAAACCGTGTTTGAGTCTGTTTACTGGTCACTCTATCAGTGGCACTTTAAGCCCGATAGCAGCCGTGGAGACAAGGGCTCACTTGAGCAACAACTGAACTGAAACCATGCACACACATTGTCGAGGGGGAAGGAAAACAGGAAGACAGACAGAAAGTTCAACATGCAAATGTAAGAATGTTACAGCTTACATTGGATATATACAGTATGAACAGCCATTTTACCTGGAAAATCTGTAATATGTGTTGCAATTCACATGAATACATACCATTTGAAATCAGTGATTTGACATCTAAAATGAATTCAATGCACCGAACAAAACCAAACATGTGCGTCCATGTCCTTCCTTTTCGGATCTCTGCTTTGGAACGTTTTCAGCAGCAGGAGAGGGCAGAGGAGATTAGGCAGGCAGCTGTTTGTATTGTCTGTCAGTGTTTTAAGGCGGATTAGAGTTGAGATCCTACAGCTGACGGTTCCTCTGGCTGCCTGGAAGCCACACAGATACCAGGCCCTTTAATGGATCTAAACTAAAGCAGCACATGGAGACATGAGTATGTGGCATTACAACCAGCTCTATTTAATAATATCACAAACTGAAATTGTTTTCATTTAACCATTGGACATACCTTTCTTATACAACTTGTTGGTTGCACGAAATAAAATATCGGCAAAACACCCATAAACTGAACAGTATAGTGAGCAATAAACTGGACACAGGCACTGTAAAAGCAGCTTCGCTTTTTAAAAATTTATATTACCCATGTTGAAGGGATACATGGGGTAAATCATTAGATGTTGAGTTGAAGAGACAGATATATTCAGGGTTTTCAGGTCAGGGTGAGGTTTGGTTAAGGTTAAGTTTAGCTAAGCGTTCTGTTAAGGTGAGAGAAAGCCTCTGAATGTTTGGATTAAAGTTTACGTACTGACAGAAAACCCTACGAAGCAGGAAACAAGCAGCAACCAACTGTCTGATCTGAAGACATTAGTGACTTCTCTGACATCATATCACCAAGCAACAACTTGAACTCACTGGCGTTCTCTGGGGTTAGGTGTTTTAATGACGCTTTTCTTAATTGGTTTGCCTATCATAAGGTTGCATTGTGTGTCTAACCTGATGACATTTTACAGTCGCCCGGCAGCAGCAGTCTGCGTTCAGGCCATAATAAGGGAACTTCTCTAAGCTGCCTGCAGATGTCAGCAGAAGAACTGAACTGTAACTGAATTGGACCGGGGCATGTGACACACATTTCACATTTTTGCATCTTTTTGCTGACCTGCTTTGAGTAAAATACTCAATAAGTAACTAAAAAAACTACTTTTTGGAAACAAGATGGTAGCCATTTTACCTCTAAGGAACCTCCCTGCTGACACTAGATAGTCAGACACTATCAGATAACTGTTTGTTTTTTGATTTCTTTAGGCCACATTCCTGTTATCATTATCCTCACAGTGACTGGTACCGCCCTGAGACAAATTTGTGATATTTGACTATATAAATACAATTGACTTGACTTCATGAGCGACACCTTACCATTTTTATCTGACGTTAAGTCACAGCTCCGTGAGATTAGCCACAGTATCCCTTTGTCAACACCATGTCATCATTAGAACTGATTTTAAACTGGGTGTTATTTAAGAGGTGAGGACCGTCAAAACAGACGGGAGCTGTGGATTCAAGCACCAGTCTAGAGGAGAAAACAGTCACAATATCAAAATATATTCCATTCTGTGAACAGAATGAGGAAACTTGCCAGTAGCCGGGCTAAAAGACAGAACAAAAAATCAGATTGAGCAGAAGATCGAGCATGGCAACTACACGGCAGCGGGTCAGGGACTCGTCTCTACCTCATGAACTATATTGATTTTACACCCGCTTTGAGAAGCCCTATCTGCTATCTGACACGATGGAGCACAAACACATTCTCAATCCACCCACCACACTCACTCTCTGTTAGAAAGGGGGCGGATGATGACAAACTGTTCCTGCTTGACACCATTCACAGTCATCTGGAGAAGAGCAGGGCCTTTGCCAGGCTGGCTCCTATTTGTGGATTTTTCTTCAACATTTGACACCTTGCAGCCTGCCATCCTTGACAAAAAGCAGGACACACAACTTAACTCGATTTAAATCAGGGTCTAATTTTATGGATGGCATCTAACTGATGACATTTTTATCAGATACACTGTACACTAGCACTGGCTCACCACAAGGGCGCAGCCTATCCCTTCTTCATTCTCTACACTAGTGCATCCATCCCAACCACCACTGGACTTAGTTTGCTGACGCCATGGTCCGACTGTCACTCCTCTCTAAGGGTCTGAACAGGTACATGGCCCTGCCCTCCATGACTTCATAGAGAGGTGTGACAAATCACTGCTCAAGCTAAATATCGCCAGGAGGGTGGGGATGGTTATTGATTTCAGGAGGGAGCCTCTTTCTGCAGTCTCAGTGTTCATACGTGGTAAGGGGTGGACCAGTATAAACATCTTGGTACCATCTTTGATAATAATGAGGCAGCAGACCAAGGGCAATACAACCTCTGTAAACTGAATTAATTCATTGTCCAAAAACCCATCTTACAAACTTCCTATAGCTCCTTCGTCGAGAGTGTTAATAGCTGTATTGCATTGTATCTAACATTGAGAATTAGGGCCAGAGCACCAAATGGTGAGAGGACCCTACTGTTACCTTAATTTTCCAACTTTCAATACACTTTGAAAGGCTAAAACATGCTTGAAAACTCACAAAACCTTGTCCACATCAGCTCGGGCAAAAAATTTGATCTTAATGGGTCTCATTCATGGGTGTATTGAAATGGCTTGTTTGCTTCCCATAACAGCTTTAAAAATCAAAGCCTTTGCTTTACCTTTTCCCTTGATGTATGCAATTTGGGACACACATCCATTAGGCCGAGACTTATCAATATATTAATTAACAATGTTGTCAGTCAAATAGTAAGACAGACTATATCAGCATAAAATCTGTTACCCATATGGGCCGTGACATTGTTTAATTGTAACGGCTGGAAACAGTTGAAGCTGAGTAAATTTAATGTGCAATGTCAAATCCTGTATATATAATAGCAGTGCTGTCACGTATTTATAGCCACATGTTAAAATTTCTAGTCTGAATAGTTATCTGACAGCTGACAAATAACGACTCAAACAACATCAAATTAACATCAAAAATGATGACGCTGCAGATTCTTTGAGGGCGACTTTTAATTTGAAAAAAAGGGCGGGGGGGGGGGGGGGCACTCGCCGGGCTCCTCAACCGGAAGTAATACATTAGCCTGAGACGGAAGAAGAAACGTCAACCAATGTGTTTAGCGTGAACGTGAGGATAACTTTCACTGTTGTAAGACTCGGCTTTGTATTCTTCCATCGAGCTCCGTTTGCAGTGTCCCCTCGGGCCCCGACTCCAAGATGTTCAACAGACAGACGAGCCTGTGGATGGGTGATGTATGTTCGAAGTCGGTTTCTGTCGGTGCGGGAACGTTAGCTTAGCTTAGCTTAGCTTAGCCTAGCTGCGCCTGCCGGATGCTAGCCAGGTGACACAAAGTTAGCCTGGATACGTGACACCAGCCGAACGAGATCCGACTCGACTATGTCCATCTGCGCTTTGCTCGCAGAGCCTGGCGTTCAAACCTCTCAGGACACACAGTAGTAACATTGGTTGACAAATGATGCTCGCAAACCTTCCCTGGAGGGAGCTTTAGCTAGCTAGTTTTGAGCTAATCGTGAAAGTTGACATGTAATGTGAATAACTGCGGCCGGATGTATGATGTCTAATGTAACACGAAACGAGAGGGCGCACTAGCAATTCGTGTACAGTATATATGCAACCTTGCCCCAATGTGTTTTGATTTTTTTTTTTTTACCCCTGAGTTTTCTTACACTCTCAAAATGATGAACTCTAATATGTCCCAAGCATTTTCCAGATTGCATCATAGTTTTAAAGTAACACTCTTTTTTAAATTACAAATTGTACATAGTTTGTGTTATTATTAACATTGGATGGCGTTCAAGATTTAATGAGATTCAATGTGACGTATGGACAATGTCTTCTGCGTGTGTGTTTAGTTGGACCCATACATGGACGAGAACTTCATCAAGCAGGCCTTTAGTGCTATGGGAGAGTCGCCGTTTGGAGTCAAGATCATCACTCACAGGATCACGGGGTAGGTCACACAGAGCCCCTCATGTGAAAACTTTGAGCACTTAACTGCTACATTATCAGCTAAGAGTTGTCAATACCAACTTAGCACTGACCCTTATGCCGAGTTCACACTGCACCATTTTGAACCAGGATTTCTCGCTCGCCGACAAGTCCCTGGGTTGCAGCAAATCGGAGGAAAATCGGGGCTCGCAAATCGGCACACGGTCGCTGTGTGTGAACTAGCAAAGACGCGGTCAAAGTGGCTCTCCGAGGGCCAGATATCTAGCAGGCAAAATATCTGGACAAGTCGGGGAACCCATCTCCTGTAGCGTGAGCTCTGATGTGACAGGCAGTGTGCCAACCTGGGGGAGGAACTGTAGCACAACACGACAACACTCTTCAGCCATATTCTCTCTCTTTTCTGTGATTCTGAGCGTAACCTCGAGCTGCTTTGTAGCAGAACCACATTTTAATACGTCAAGTTATTTCTCCCTCCACCCAATACACAGAGCGGCCCCTCAACCTACTTCCTGTGTCTGACCTTTCGACATAAGAGTATTCTGCAATAGATTGAACAGTTTCTTTCTGACGTCCACCGTGAAAGTTTCAAACAATTCCTGTTTCGTGCGTGTATCGCATATTTTCCTGTCACTTCTTGCGTGTTTTTCGTGACAAAACATACTTTGGAGACAGACCCCCCGCCGCCATGAGTCACGTACTGTGAACAGCACAATAACTGGAAGCTTAGACATTAGATCCATTTGGGGATTTTATACTGTTAATGCAGTTCCTGTTATGCTGCCTATGAAGCAGATTGTTTCTCAGTATCTCTCACTGACCTGTCTTTCCTCCTGTGCAGTGGTTCTGCAGGATACTGCTTTGTGGAGCTGGCAGACGAGGCAAGTGTTGACCGCTGTGTCCAAAGGCTCAACGGAAAACTGGTTCCAGGATCAAATCCGGTTAGTTCTGTCGTGTTATTGCAAAATACTTTTTCATACATCTTTGATGCAATCCTTACTGCATTACATGAATATTGTTTCTACACAAATATATAAATATTATTGATGAATTTAATACCGCCTTCCTTTTTTCCCCAGTATTACACTTGTGTTATAAACAGTGTTTAATTGTTGACCTGACTGTGGATAGTGGAGCTCAACTAGGCTTGGTCCTCCTTTGTTGTGATAGAAACTCAATAGGAGTGAATGCTAATATGTCAATAATAAGCAAGACCATGAGATTACAAGTGAGCCAGATCTGCTGTGTTTTCCCAGACAATTCAAACGACACATTTTCAAAGACGACACAGTAAAAGATAACAGTAAAAGATACTAAGAGTGAATCCGTTCTCTTGATTGGCCGCAGTGACCGAAAGTCTACTCAAGGGTCTGGTGATTTAAAGCAAAAAGAAAAATGTTCAAAGTCTCAAGTGAGGTGTAAAGTTGTGAGCTTTAGTTGCTTACTGCTGAATTTGAAATGCGTTTGGCCCTGTGAGTTGGGCCAAGCTACTGGACTCCCCTGTCCACCGGCCTGTACCTGCTGCTGAAGGTGGCTAAAAGGCTGCTTGTACATGAATGTACTTTGTTTGAAGCTGGTGAATAGAGTCTCTGGTAGGAACTAACTGAGGAATGGGCTAAAGGCTGGTCTGGGTGGTGGAGGTATGTAAACCCAAATAACAACAACTATAATAACTCCACTCTTTATTTCCAGCAATATCAGTGCTTAGTACACGTCTTTGGTGTTTGAGCTTTGCTTAGTTTGCTTGTCCTCTCTCCCCATGTGCAGCCCCGGAAGTTTAAGCTAAACTATGCCACCTACGGCAAACGGCCAGAGGCAGGGTAAGAAACGATTCACATTCTTTACGTAACACACTTTTGTTGACAGATGTTATTGTTTGAATCTAAATTTAAGTTGAAGAATGACCAACTTCACAAATTTGAAATCAGTCTCAGGTCAGTCGCAATGTCTCATCTTGATTTTTTTATACCATCAAAAACCAAATTCATCAGAAAAATGAACTCTTGAACATCTACCTTAAAAGACAGAAACCATCTTTGGAAAAACAAAATGTGCGTACATTGACTTTTTCGTTCAGTCCATGTCCCATCTGCTAACATGAGTTATGAGTTTATGACATATGGTGCAGCCAACCACCAGGGGGCAATCAACATGATTTGGCTTCACTTTTGAGAGCTGTCATGTCATCCATTTTTATATACAGTAGGGCTGCAACTAACCATTATTTTCCATAATCAATTATTATGTCAATTATTTTCTTGATTACTCAATTAGTTGTTTGGTCCCTAAAATGTCATTAAATTGTGAAAAATATTGATCGTGTTTCCCAAACCCCAACATGATGTTTTGTTTTGTCCACACACCAAAGATATTTAGTTTACTGTCGTAGAGGAACAAAGAAACCAGAAAATAATCACGTTTTAGAAGCTGAAATCATAGGATTTTTCCTTTTTGCCCCATAAAAACTATTATCAAAATAGTTGGCGATTAATTTAGTAATCGATTACTAATCGATTAACTGTTGCAGCTTTAATATACAGTCTGAATTTAAAGCCTAAAACAACATTTTTTTGAGATTTTAAAACCAAGGAATTTTGGAAACGTTTTGGTTTGGTTTTATATGCGGTTGATAAACAACTTTCAAGGCCTCCACTGCCAACCACTGATCTCACGTTGATCTCACCACCCCTTTCTCTTGAACTCTGTTACTCTCACCCAGATGCAATCTCAGGTACCCATATTAATCACAGTTTGGTTTAACGTGAAAATGTTTCTCTGTTGTACTGACATTATTTGGTCAGTACCCTTAAAAGTACCATGTTGATGTTCAGTACGTTTCGAGAAAAAAGGTTTTCCCTGAAATCCAAATGTCCCTTCTGATTCTTGACGAGTGTATGAAAAGGAATACTTCATCAAAGTTTTCCCTCCTTAGGCCGGAGTTTTCAGTGTTTGTAGGCGACTTGGCCTCTGAGGTTGACGACTTCCAGCTGCACCAAGTTTTTAAGAAGTACCCGTCCTGCAAAGGAGCCAAAGTCGTCACCGACCAGTACGGATACTCCAGGTATGTCAGCTCACGGAGGTAGAATAGCAATGTGGCTTGAGAAATGTTAAAAGTACTAGGTGACATTGTTTGTATTATGTCTGTTGTGTGTCGCATGATAATATTTTTTTGAATATTTTTTCAGAAATGAACAATAATTTGAAGTGTTTCCTGGTTTTGGTAGTGTCGTGATTTGGATGGCAGTGCTGTGGACGTTGACCACCAGTACTTCATCATCTGCTTTCCAAAAAATAAAAGGCTGACGATATGTTTTCTTGCGGTCTTATGCTAAAACTATTGTTTTCCCCATATAGGCTAAGCAAGAGCAACTCACAATTCAAGTGATGCTACCTCATGTTAAAAGTAAAACAACAAGTTTCAGTTCTACCATAATAATACCCATTATATCCTGTTTCTCATTATAAGTGGCTTTTTAATGCCAAGCATGTAAGTGCGTGTTGGTGTGGACTGGAGGTCTAAGTGTCGTTTGACTTGCAGAGGCTACGGCTTCGTCAAGTTCGCGGATGAGAGCGAGCAGAAGAAGGCGATCGAGGAGTGCCAGGGAACAATGCTCGGCGGAAAGCCGCTCAGACTCAGCATTGCTGTAGCAAAGAGGTAAGATGCTAAAGATGGCAAGGTGGTTAGCTCGTCTGACTTCCATACTGACACAGTTGACAGCAGCCGCAACACGTCGCCACTCGCACTACTTCTTTTTATTAGGGATCCCGTTGCTGTGGGCATCCACCTCCCCTACAAGCGTGTCTGTTTCAGTGTCTGAGAAATTACGTTTTTTTTGTTCTTTTCTCACCTGTCGCCACAATTCACCGTAACGAAAGAACATTTGCATGCCAGGCTCAGACGGATCAGCATTCATTGACTATTTATGGTTAAAATGGGCATGTACAGGGCGGGATATGAGGCTGATTCACGTACGGAAACTTTTAGGTGATCTGTGATTTATAAAGGGAGAATTGCTCTCAGGTGTGCGTACCCACGTCTGAATATTTTTTGGAGTATGCCATTTTGGGCTATTGGGCGCATATACACTTTTAGTAAGTATCCTACGCACAGGTTTATAAATGAGACCCCAGAGCAGTAAAATCACAACAACAACAACAACGAGAGAGACAAGCTTTCTCCAAAACGGCTTACGGCTCCTTTAATCATAGTAACTGATTCTGTGATTGTTGTTTGTCATCCACTTACTATCATAGGTAAGAGGCTCTCAGTGCAAACTGGCAAAATAATAAGATTTGATCGTTGATCGAAAAAAAACACAACCTTTATAAAGCTTTATATATAACATTTATGAGTTTAATATACTTGCTTAACATTTCATACAGTGTCATTTTATTACTCACGTGACTCAAGCACAGTCTGTGTTCTTTCAAGGGCAAAGTGCTTCAAAAGCTTTTGGTCCATGTTGGCTGATAGAGTTGTGCTATTCCCCCAAGGTGAGATTGTTTTACACATATGCAAGTAAAACGCGTCTCATGTATCTTACTCTTTCAAACAAGATTGGTTCAGTCTAGCTGGTTTGATCAAATATTTATTTTGACTCTGTTTCACATCTACAAGTCACAGTTCGTAGTTACAGTCTGCACAGAGAGACTTTCAGTGTGTCAGCTCAGCAAACTACAGAGGGAGGAAAAGGCCGGAGTTCACTGATCTGCAACATTATCCTTGACAGATCATTTAAACCATCACAGCTGCTGATTATTTAAGGAAAAAGCTTTGTGTCAGACATACAGTGGCTCCAGAAAGTATTTGCCTTCACACTTCACACACTGCTGTTTAGTAGATTTAGCTGCAAATCATATCAATCTTCACTCAGTAATGCATCATGATAGTGTAAACATGCAGTTACAATTTGGCAGCAATGACATTCAAAGTCAAAAAGTCTTTTGAAGCTTCGCACTGCCATTTATTTCATTCATCCTGGCAGATCCTGTCCAGTGCCATTTTCAGATCTTTCCCCCTCAAGGACAGTCAGAGACTTGTCTCTTAGACTTGCTAAGAAAAAAGCGGCGTCTACCATAGACGTAATGACGGTGATCTCCACAGAGGACTTTTAAAGCTCTCTCAAAATGTTGTCAGACATGCACTGAAGTCCAAACATTTTCCTGAACTTCACCAGAGGGGCTGCATGAGAGAATTCAAATGTCCGCTCCCCTAGTCAAATATGTGGAAAAAGGCCAGAGTGAGCCCATGTGACAATACAGTAAGATATCACTTCTGTCAATCCATTATGCAGATGGACTACAATCATGTTCTGGACATTTCAAGCATAATCAAAGTAAAAATTAGAATAAAAACAAGTCTTGAGGACATGTTTTCATTTTGTCATTATTGTAGTCTTGTGAGTTGAAGGTGCATTAATAGCACAGGAACTTTCCCTGCTGAGGAACATGAGTCATTTCCTTCCTGTGTTTGCACAGGGTCTAAAAAAACATTTTTTTAACTCGTGCATCATCTACCTTCTTCTTCAGACATAGTGGAAGTGTAAATCCTTTACTTGTAGCCTTAAAGCTGCACAAAATGCACTGGATCAGAAACAAGTGGTGTGTTGGCAGTTTGATGATGAGGAAGTGAAAAACAGTGAATCAACATCGAAATTTCCGTCTGAAATCTAGAAGTAAAGTTACACAAAATTAAAATATTCAAAATTGTATTGAGAACAGTACTTCATTACGAGTTGGTGTCTGAACCTGCACAGCAGAAAGTGAACGTGTAAACATGAAACTTGAAGACCTGCTCACAGAAGCCATTTGTAATTAATTCACTATCATTTCATTGTCTTTCTGTGACTCGTGTTTTTTCTAAATTTGCATCCATTTAGATTCCTTCAAGTTGAAGGAATACTAAGATTTAAAAAAAAAGGATTTTGATGACAATAGATACTGAATTCCATTCCAATATATGTGAGATGTTTGTATTATTTTTTTACAGCCAAAAGATGAGCAGCTACCATGGCAACCAGGGCCAAAATTACCACGGCAACTACAATCAGTCTCAGTCTAACTACTATGGCAGCCAGAGCGCCGGGGGTCAGGGGGGTTACTACTCTCAGTGGGGTGGCTACGACCAGTACAGTGGCTATAACAACAGTGGCTATAACAGTGGATACAACAGCGGATACAACAGTGGCTACAACTATGGGCCCTATGGATATCCTCCACCAGGACACATGGTGCCACCACCGCCCGTGGGGGTGCCACCCGTGTCCACGGACATGTCAGGAGCTGCAGAGGTGAGGGGAATACGTCCACAACCATACTTAAAGGGAAACACATGTTGTGTCTTGGTTTTGGAATTAGCCAAAAAGCTAACTGAGCTGACGGGATGTAGTTTAGACACGCACACACCTCAGACTCACCACTGGATGCTTCTAAATCCTACAAACCAAAGTCCCATCGTCTGTCTGTTCCGTGCTTTTTAACCCTTCCTCTCATTAATTCACTTTTATTTGTATAGCGCCAAATCACATCTTTATGTACAGTGGGAAATGGCCATGGTGTGTTTATTAGAGAACTGCTATCCACTGCTATTAGAAGACACACACCCTCCAACAGCTTCTCATTTACATATGTATTTAGTGTATTAGCAAATAATACATCTAAAAGTCAGTTGGAGTTTACTGTGATTGACAAAGCAGCTTCAGAGTAGATGGTGATGTGCTGTGTGCAGTCACCAGGTCCTGCACTTCCTGTATGCACATTTCACTGTTTCTACGTGTTAAACACACACACACACAGAGTAAGGGCGCTTTGAAATGAAGATAATAACGGAACTAATGTTGGCAT
Source organism: Scophthalmus maximus (assembly GCF_022379125.1). Classification (NCBI taxonomy): domain Eukaryota; kingdom Metazoa; phylum Chordata; class Actinopteri; order Pleuronectiformes; family Scophthalmidae; genus Scophthalmus; species Scophthalmus maximus. The sequence goes on along the minus strand of NC_061519.1, from coordinate 8,180,250 downwards.
CCAGTCAGTCTCTTGGTGCCAATTGACTTTAACAAATTGATCAATTGTGTATGTTTACTTGCAAATCAGGTCACCCGGCATGTGCTAAACCCCAACCCTATTTTGGAATGAAAAGGGTTTCTTGTTAGAGAAAACGGATCACAGCAGAGTCATTCTTATTCTTTTATTGAAGCGGCCGTAGTAATGAAATTTTAAATGTTTTATTGCCCACAGCTTTAATCTTCAATCTTAAATCCTATCTCCATGGCCTTGTAGCATTATTGTGTCCGATTTCTTGTTTTCTCTCAGCATCTCAGTGTTTATTGTAACCGTCAGTGTCTCTGTCCCCAGCAGAGCCACGAGGAGACCGAGGACATAGATGAGGATAATGCAGAAGGTAAAATACATAACTTTTTCCCCCTCCCACAGAGGAGACCCAAACTTATGCTTCTATAAAAAAAAATGTTAAAAAAAGGCAGTACCACAGGTTCCCTTTGTACTAAGCAAAGTAATAAGTCTGGAAGAACTTGTTATGCTTTGCACATTGAGCATAACTTATAAACATTTATTGAATATCATTTCTGTGAAACGTAGTAATGAATACATCACAGACTAAACCAGAACTCCTGGTTTAGTCTGGTGTCACAAAGGGATTCTCCCCGTTACTTCCTACCTAACTGCTAACATAGCCACAGTTGAACAGTGTTTGCTTCGTTATTGCTTTGATTGTGACAACCATATGCTGATGTGTTCAAATAATTTCCTGTATTGTTTTTACAGAGGCCGTCCTCAAGTGTGACGTGGACCAGTGGAACAACGACTTCATGCAGCGCAGCGAGGAGCTCTACGACGCCATGATGGCCTGTCAGTGGGAAACTCTGGACTCCCCCGTCCCCTCCCTCCCTTGATAGCTTCTGCTGTCTCTCCTCTGATCTAAAGCCACACGGACGCCTTGTAAAGGCCACTTCAGTTTTCTGTACTTCCCCTCAGCCTGACTAAAGACTGACTACACAGAGATTTACTTCCTGTTCCACTTCAAATATTCAAAGTGCATAATAATTCGCTAGATTTTAATGTTTACCATGTTGGTAATATACAGAAGGTGGATCTATATTTAGGGAGGTTACTGTGCTGTCTTTACTGTTTAGTATGAACTCTTAAGTTTAGGAAAGTGCTGGAGGTTGCCTCCTTTGTTGTCGACTGCCACACTAGGTGAAGTATGGCAAACTGGATGCTGTGTCAATATGTCACCATTTAATTGTCACTGAGGAACAAACACAACCTGTCATTCAATGATTTTTGGATCTGAATATGACCCTATCTCTTCAGGAAGAGGTTGTCACCTGAAGACAGACTATAGATACTTAGCTTGTCCCCATAGGGAAACTAAAGAAAAACTTGCCTTTATTGTCAATTGCCATTTACTATAGACAATAGATTTTTTTTTAAATGTGTATATATACAAGATATCACTGTCGTGTCCTGTTCATATTCAATGAAGGAATTTTACTTGGAATTGTTTGTTTTCTCCATTTTTCAGATTAAATGAACATTATCTTGCTAGTGTGGAAGAAATGAGGACAGATGATGCTATTGAGTTGACTCAACAATAACCAACCAGAAGTTTAATGTAAGACTGTTTCTAAGACGAGAGGTTTTCTTGTCTTTTTTCTGTGATAACAGATGAATGGTACAACCTCTCAGAAACTAATGATTTGTGAGCTAGAAGGCTGATTTGCTGTCACAGAGGTTTTGTATGTTTTCTTTCTGAAGACATTCTATGAAAAAACAAATGTTGGAGGAAAATGGTCTTCCGTCTACTTTTTTGTAGGGAAATAAAGACTGAAGTGTTTCTCTTAAAGTATTGTACTGTATTTATTCATCACATTGACTTCAAAGTGTTCAGACCCCTTCGATTTTATTATTTTGTCTGTCTGATTTTTACATTGAGGAAACCCCCTGCTATTGTGTCCAGACAATTGTAACAAAGTATGGTCAGTCCGCCTGTGGCTAACTGAGCTGAACGGGATGTAGTTTAGACATTTAGACATTGTCTCATGGCTCTTGACATAGTGAGGTCGAGACCACAATAAACAGAAGAAGAAGGAAAAACAGTTCCCACAATGAGCATGCACTTGGCGTCTGTGGAGGAGAAACAGGAAGAAATCTCTAGCAGAACCGGACTCGGTTGTGGGCGGCCATCTGCCGGATGATCACCAACCACTGCCCAACAGACCCTCTGTATATGGACTGTTGGCCCACGTTGGCATCTGCTAAGGTACTGGTGGGGGGGGCGTCACAATGAAGCCTCCACATGCTTGCACGTTGCTAATGAGTAATAATTGGACCCCCATAGTCCTCTGCTCCCCTCCTCTAGGCTCAGCCTTGCGGAGGAGGGGGGCACTCTTCATCCCCTCATTCCCAGGTTCTTCCCTAAGAAAACCTGAATCCATTATTAAGTTAAGGGACCTCAGCCAGTGTCTTGACATGATGCTTTCCGATGCTGGTTTGTGTGCAAAGTAAGAAACTAACAGACAAACACATGAATGCTTCACATTATCTAACTTCTTGATGGACTTTACAGAATTTGAATCCTTCATTAGACAAGTTCTAAGTTCATCTTTTAATTGTTATAGACATTTAGATGTCCACTAGAAAATCTAGTATCCATCAGATTACTTCAGATGCAGATTTTTTTCCCCCCTGCTGTGCAAACTAAGCTGTGGGTTTCTCTCACACGGCCGACCTGTATTGTTGGAGACTCCTGTCAAAAGCCACTTCATGACAAAAAATGCATGCGCAGAATCGGCAAATATTTGAGTGAAAAACATGTTTGATGCACATCCAATTGAAAAACCACCTTAGTCGATTTGCTGAATGCTTATCTCACTGGGGACAATAGACACAATCTCACAGATTTTGTGTCGGTAACAGAGCCTTCATTAGCCACCGGACAAACACCTCGACCTAATGATCAGAGTTATCTATGTGGAGATCTCTGAAGGTCTTTTGTTCAGTTAATTGCAGTGATCGTGGCTCAGTTGAGCGCCTTCAGCTTCAGTACTCCCGGTCTTGGTGTTGAGCAGTCCCAGTCCAGGCCTCCCGGGACAGTACCAGTTGGGTCCCAAGCGGTACCAGCCCTGGTACAGTCCCCTCCAGCTCAGGCAGCCTAAAGCGCCCCCCAGCAGCTGGGTGGGGAACTGAGGGAAGTAAGCAAGGAGACAGAGCAGCAGAAAGATCCAGAGCCCGAGCAGGAGAACACAGAAGAGGAAGAGGATCCTCAGCGGAGCATCTGAGATCCCTCCCAAACTTAGATAAGGGCCGAACACGGCGGTCTCCTCAGCCAGCAGCAGGCAGCACAGACAGAGAAGGAAGACATCCTCTGAAACCTCATATCCTCTCCACAGCATCCCAGCTCTGAGGCACTCAGACCTGCTCGCCCCTTCTCGGAGCACCAACAGAGGCTGGCCACTGTCGAGTAGGGGCTCGTAGCAGCTTCCTGTGGCATTCTCCAGATGGTCCAGGAGTTTGCAGAAACCGAGCCACAGTCCGCCGGCCACCCCGAGCCTGGAGAGGTGACGGACGGAGAGGGCGAGGGAACGGCGGATGGAGAAGGAGAGGAGGAAGACGAAGGAACCGACGAAGACGCAGGTCCAGCCCCAGCCAGAACGCAGGAACACCCTGGGGGACGGAGAGGAGATAGGGTTTCAGAAGTAAAGGTTAGAGGAGATTAGACATTGTACCTTACAGTAGTAATATAAGTGATTATATGTCATAGATCTCTAACCAAGATATTACTGCTAACAAGGAGGAAGGCAATAACAAGAAAAGAGGGATCTCTCCGGTATGTAGCACTAGGGAGAAACTATTAGGAGAGGTTTACACTATGGAAACATTTTTGTATCTCCTTAGATTGAGAGAAAATGTTTTTTAATCGTAAATGGAAGCCTATGATTCAGTGGAAAATGCACACGAACCTGTCGATGAATAAATCCAAAGGTAATCGTCTTGTATACGCCCCTTTTCAACAATGGACCCTTTTCTCATTTGTTGAGTCTTTTTTCCTCCTGTTTTTGTTTTTTTTTTTACTGAAAAGGTCAAAAGTCTACTTGCCTAATACGTCTGGTTGTTTGCTCAAGTCAAAAAGCAATGAACATTAAAGTGAAAAAAAAGAAAGAAAGATTAAAAGCAGATCATGAGGGAGTTTGTCATGGGCAGGATGAAATAATAATCATTCAGCCCTAATACTAAATTGACACAAATAATTTCCCGTCATGAATTCATTTTTGGGGGGAAAATTGAGGCAGAAGTTAAGATGTCAAGTCAAGATGCTTACTAATTTGTATTACATGTAAATGCAAAAAAAAGTTTCGACTGCGTTGTTCTTTCATACTGGAAAGGTAAAAGTCAGTAAAATGTCAGCGCACACACAGATTTTTATACTCTCTTGGCTGTACTGATAAATTAATTTGGGGCAAGGGTGAGACAGCACCAATGCTTTCGCTTTGTCAAAGCTGTGCTATTCGACATTTCTAAAATGAACAGGGTCACTCGTAGTGGACAACCCACAGATAGTTTTTCACCTCACTCAATCGTTTCCCTCAGCTCTACAGAGCAGTTCAGCATCTTCTAGAGTCATTTTGCAGCTGAAGAGTCAGATCTATCGCTCAGGAGGAGGTGGTCACTACCACATCAATCCTCCAAATGAACACCCCTTTTGTAAATAAGAAGTTCACCATATCAACTCAATGAGGTGAAAAAACCCAAATTGTTTAATAAATGTAACATTTCATTGGATGTAAACAGGTGTGAATCACACAATGAAAAACGCTGCCATGCCTGCTAAAGGGCCAGAGGTTTTCTTTGAGTCGGTGGTCTTTGGGCAGTAACAGTGACAATGCCGGTGTTGTATACTAAGTAGCGATGATGTGAAGATGTATTGAAGAGAAGTCCGCCGACACCGTCTTGATTGTATATAAAGGTTTATTACAAAAAGACCAGCATCGATTACAAGCACTGCAGAACTTGGAGAGTGTCCGGCCAAAATGACAACCCTCCCGACTCTTCTTGGGGGTAATATTTATAGGCCCATCGCTGGCTTGAGTAGGAACATCTGGTTTGAATTAAGAAAGGCTATGAAGAGATGCAGAACTCAAAGGGGTCAAAAGTTGAGGTGAGGGGTCAACAGGAAGCCCCTAATTTGGCCCTCCGGGGTAAGATAATGTGAGCTACTCACAGTGCATCTATTGACAAAAAGACACTACACCGGCAAAATGCAACTCCACCGCACAACAGATTGAACAAGTGGGCAGGACAGTGAACAGGGAGCGGTTTTCTCACCTGTAGAGGAAGTGGCTTCTCTTGGCAAAGACACTGTGCTGGGAGACCCAGAGGCTCAGCGCAGGGCCGAACATCACCGCCGCAGAGAGCAGCAGGTGGAAGTGCTGCCGGAACGCCGTGTTACCCAGCAGCCGGGCCGCCAGGTCCGTCAGCACCACCAGCACCGTGTTCAGGAACATCTGGACCCAGAACCAAAACGCTGACCGGATGCGAGATCTCAAAATCTGAAAATCGCCTGCCGCCGGCCTCTGAACGCAGGCAGCACTGTGTCAGAGTGGATAGTCCACCTCAGACTCAATGCCATACACTGTTTCACGTGAGAGAGCTGCAATCCGGACTAGAATGCACTCAACGCACTAGTAGCTGTGGATTGTTGCTGCTGATTGAAATAACTTCACTTGAGTTGGAGTTGGAGTTGATCGAGCTACACAAACTATTGCATATTTGTTTAAGATTTGGAGGGTTAGTCCAGATCCTGCAGCATTTCAACGCTGCTGGCTACGTCGTCGGAAAACCTCTGAAATCCTCCGGTGTGATGCAGTGAGCCGCCACGAGCTGCGTGACTGGAATGGCAGGTGGCCTCCAGCATTCCACAGACTGAAATACAAGAGAACATGCGCATCGCGGACGCCGACCGTGAAATCACTCAGTCCAGTGGGCACTTCTGCGGACTCAGTATTTCATACACCAAACTGAGCCTGCTAGTTGTTTGCAGCCCCGCGTTTTCCAGTCTTTCACGCTCATGACCGAAGTCGTCAACGGCGCCGCTGCTCTCCAGACCTCGTTACAGTCACCGGGCTCTGGTTTCCATGCGCTTGCAGAGACACAAGTTCATCACCCTTGTCTGACCTTGTACAGCAGGTTCCCAAGTTTCTCTTTCCTTCCTCTTGTCGTGCAGTGATTGCCGCTGTGCCGCCTCTGCAGAAATGTTATTGCCACTGCTGTGTGGAATTAACCTTAAAAGAGTTGTAGCTTCAGAAAAATGTCGCCTGCTCAACAAAGTAACTGTAGCTCCTTTGCTCCCGATCACTGACACCCTCTCTCTCTCACGCACACACACACACACACACACACACGAAAATACTATTTCTGTTCTCGCCTTGTCATATACGTCTCCTGGACCTGCAGGTTGTCACATTACTCCAGTGACGCTGACTCCTTGGCGTGGATAAGTGTTTCACGGGGTTTCCGTTTAATTCAACGTTAATTCACGGTCGGCAGAGACAGAGGCAGAAAATGAGCTGAGCAGCGGTAACAGTGTTGACGTTACAGAAAAGTCATGCATTAAGAGTGTCCACATAGATGTACAATTAGCTGATAGTATAATGTAGTGTCACACAGTGTGCGTGTGTGTGTGTGTGTGTGTGTGTGTGAGAGAGAGAGCGTGTGTTTGTATCCATGTTCAGGTGTATTAATAGCAGTGACCTTAGTACTGTATCCGGGCTGCCACAGGCGGCTGTTACTGCAGTCTGTCCCTGTCAATCAGTGTACAATGCACGCACACACACACACACACACACACACATCTAAATGATACCAGCCAACAAATGTAATGTATGAAAAATGGTGAGCTCTCTGTGCTGCCCCCGGCCGAAATGCTGCCCCTGGGCTGCAGCACATGTCGCCTATGCCTAAATCTGCCGCTGCTAACCACCACTGTATGAGCTGCTGCGTTCACAGAGAGCTGGCGTTAGTGGGAAATGCCACAATGATGTCAATTTGAAATTGATTTAGTGAAGGATGTGCACCACGCAGACAGGAACATGAGTAAAGTCACTGCTGTGAATGGGACTACAAACAGGACTTGAAAAACTTAAGGTGTGCATACACACAAAACTGAGTGCACCCTTGGGCAGAATCATACAAAGGTAAATAATGACATTTAAAACAAATGTATTGGTTTTTAGCCAAACCCCAAGAAAAATGAAGCAAATTTATTTGAAATACAAAAATGTTTGACAGATACAACCACAAGGAAATTGTCCATATTTATTCAACAAAAGTCAGTGGCTTCATCTGACCCTAGAATGTGCTACCACCATTCATCTAAACCTAACCCTTCTTCTGTTTTTTTTTTAAAAACAAGATGGTGCTGGCCTAATAGCTAAACTTGAGGCTTCAAAATGGCAGTTCACAAACCAGTGGGTAACCTCATCATGGGTAGCCACATTGATTAAATCCCCATGAGCCAATTGAGCCATATCCTGTTCATGTTGGGGATATTAAATTCACATCAAACATGAGTCACACATATCGCTGTAAACATGATCATAAATCTTTATCCTGCTTTCAGATCTGCTACATTCACCAACCTGCAGGATTTGGCTTCTGCTAGTAGAGGAGATATGCAGTATTAGGAGATGAGAGCAACAATACAATTTATTCTAAGATTATCATGGAACCTTAGTTGACAATTCACCAGCACATTTTATAGACAGTGATAAAAAACAAAACAAAATGCAGTGTTTACATCCTTCAATATCCTGCTGTATATCAGGGGACTGAAGCTAGTATATTTCGGTATCTAAAAACCACAACAAGATTGTATGACAAATACATATTCAGGATATTCCATAACCAGTATAACAATAAGCACATACCCATTCCACTACTTCCATTGACTTTGCATGCATTCAAGCTGCCTCTAGATTTATTACGCCTGAGTAATAAAGTGGAAGATAAGGGTTTGTGTTTCAATTCATTAACCCTGATATTCCAAGAAAATGTCAATCTTATTTACGTTAACTGATCGCTGGATCATGGTTGTTTCCTCTCGTCTTTTTGAAGTAATGAACTATATTCATAAAGCCCTGGGATATGTGCATATTTTCAGTCAAGTTCAAACAGTCTTTAACAGTTAGTGTGTGGAGTACACGGACAAGGACCCAAATGCAGACAGTCCAGGCAGGCAGGATCAGCTCAGAAGGCAGGGCAGCAGGGCAAAGCTGCTCTGGAGGGTGGCAGGGACGTTGAAGGCAGAGCTGTTCTGCAGGGCAGCGGTGATGGCAGAACTGCTTTGGATGCTCTGGATGGCAGCAAAGACAGGACCCCTCTGGATGGCAAGCAGGACACTGGGAATCGGGGCAGGATGCAGGACAGACATAAGACTTGATAGCAGAGCAGAGTTTGCTGATGTAGGCCAACACAAACTCCAGGGGCCCTGTAATGCAAACCCTAGCAGAAGGCTGCTGGTAATCACAGGCATCAGCTGCTGGGCTGCACCCAGTGGCACTGGCTAACTTAGGATCGGATGGCGTATCGGCTAAGGAGGCCTACTCAGGATCTGTTGGGGCGTTGGTTGGCATCTCTGGATCAGTTTAGCTGTGTCGTCGGGTTGGCTGTATCGCTTGGTGAGTGGATAGGGCCAATACTCAAACACTAGAAGCCCCTCTGAAAATGTGTGAGTCCCTAGGAGAGGTAATTGGGGATTATCCAGCAAGAGGCTATCACATTCAATGGCAGAAACAGGCAGGAAGCCAGTCAAATAAGTGTCAGGAGGGCTGTGGGGTAGCTAGCATCTCTACAAAGCCTGGTTCTTACCAAATGAATTGTCATTGGAGTACTGTGCAGTGTGAGTAAACCTCACAGCCTCCATGCTGGAGGTCGGGGGTTTGAGGCCAACCCTATTACATTTGGTAACACCAAAATCCACCCAGGAAAATGGTCAATAACTAGGGAACTGGTATATATAATAATAGAAAACAAATAAGGGTGTTGGATCCAAGTGATAGAGATAGAGAGGGTGGATGGAAAGTGGCAGGAGACAGTGGTGTGACAGGAATTGTGATTGTGCCAGTAATGATAATTTATAAGCAGTCGTGATGCCACTAAAATTTGGTTCTAAATTTGGATTCTGAGGAAAGTTCAGAATTTAGAATTGGAGGACCAAAAAACGGTCCTGGCACCTCATGTCAACCGGCTTGGCTCAGAACTGTAAACATAGCATCGGTCGTCCGCAAACACAAATGTTGGCGGTTCCATCCTACCTTCCCCTAGTCCACATGCCGTTGTGTCCTTGGGCAAGTCACTTAACCCTAAAATTGTCTCAAAAATTGTATGAATGTGACAGGAAATGGCGCGGTAAATTGCAGCGCTGTATGAAAGGGTGAATGTGACTTGTCCTGTAAAGCGCTTTGAGTGGTCAATAAGACTAGAAAAGCGCCATATAAACATAGTCCATTTACCATTTACCTCATGATGTAACTGACTGTTGGTGTTTTCTTTTTTTGCTCTCAAATATATATATATTTAATTTTTAAAGCGCTTTGGGTTCATGAAAAGCGCTTTAAAAATTAAATATATTATTACATGAATTTAACAGAGTTTGGAATTCTAAGACTACTGAATATTTTTTTAACTACAAAATTCTCATGTGAAAGTTCAGACTGACTTTCATTGACAGTCTGCTAAAAGGTTTACAGAATGTGTAAGACAGAAAGACACACCTGTCTGGTTGAGAACAGAGAAGGAAGACTGGATGAATTTTTGAGGATTGGGTGGAGGTGTTTTGGGTAAGAAAAACAGTGACTAATATGAAGATGTGTGAGGTGAGGCATGGATGAGAGGGGGTGAGGCAGTGAGATGGAGGACAGGGGAACCACAATTGATGGAATTAGATTCTGGAAGTTGCTGCAGGACTTGATCTTGGTCCTGACTGTCTTCATTTGACTGTCGTCGCTGGGGGTTGGTGGCTGGGGACTCGTCTGTGGGGAAGACAGGGGTTAGCGTGCCAGATGGGCAGGCGACAGTTGGAGACAGGATGGGGGAGGACGGTGCGTTCGCTGTTGACATCAGGGTGCTGTAGGAAGGTGGGATTACTGCGATCTGCCTCTGCAGCAGCCCCATGATGGTCTTGATGTCTGCTGACATACAAGACTCCAACCTGGAAAACACACAAATGCATAGAGAGATGTGAGTTTATAGAGATACAGTATTGAGATCAGACGGTAATAGTACAGTCTGCTCTACAGTCAAGTTGCTGCATTACTTATCTCCTACAGTAAGTGTGATGGTGTGAACATTGGTTTCAGTGAAGAGGGGTTCATTAGGTCACACTCAGTGTTGGTTTGTTACTCTGTCTCCGCCAAAGGACGGGGTGTCGAGTGCATAAAAGTGATATGATTTATTTTAACGAATACAAAAAGATAGTCTCTCCTGGCTGCCTGCACAGTGCACGGCGGATGCTTTGCTGTAGCGCTTTGAGCTCACAAAGTTTCCTCAACTTCACTCTGTAACAAACCATAGTGCTTCTCGCGTCTACTTACATCGTTACTTCCGCAGTCGCGGAGTGATATGGTCCTGTGCAAACTGATTCGACGTCATAGCCGTGGTATACGCTCAATATACCACGACTATAAACCAATCAGATCGTTTGATTTGAGCTACCCATTTTATAAAAATAGGCCTACTAGTGTCTGTCATGTCACAGTCCCATCCTGTCACCTCACCTATATACGAAATTTGCACGCCGATCCTTCAGATACGCAAATTTATTGATCACAGCTTTATTGAGGGGATGTCATTGGTCGGTCGCTTTTCAATCGTCAGCTAATGCATTTAATCTGTCCTGTGGCATGTTTTTTCATGCTATTTTTACAGTAAGCCTAATAGACACAGCAGACGCTGCGTTGCTGCTGGTCGCCCATTTCTGCAGTGACTCTAAATGTGACTGCCGCGGACTAACTCCGTTCCAAACTAAAACCATAGAGGGCTGATGAGTAGAGCCGCAGGCAGGACTCCCCTCCTGATGAGCCTCTTTTGGCGCTCACTGCAGCTCCTATCTTTGAAGAAGAGCATGGTAAAACCCTATGACCCACCTGGCTATCTGCCGCTGCAAAGCCTCCAGCTTGTTCTTTAGCTCAACCCTCTGCCTCCCAGAGATGATAGTGGTAGGATGAGGAGGAGGAGGGCTGAAGGGACAGTGTGAGGAGGAGGAGGGCAGGTAATGGAGCTGGTGAGAGGGAGGCTGAGACGGTGGCGAGTGGAGGCTGCGGGAGCAGGGCACCGCCTGATAGGTGTGTTCCTCTCGACTCTCTGAGCCCCATAATGTAAAGATGCTGGACACTCCTGGGAACACGCCAGGCTTGGGGCATCTGGTAGAGTTTGTGGCAGCAGCATGAATAATGGAAGTCTGAGCAGGACTGGTCTCCTCCAAATCCTCCTCTCCATCCTCACTGGAGAACACAGGGCCATATCTACAGAAGCAGCCAGATCAGATTTTGTTTTGTAAAGGAAAGTAGTACAGAGCAAGAACTGTCTATTGAATGCATGTTTTATTTATCTTACAGTGTATGTTTGTGATCGTCTATGCTGTGTCCATCACGGTGCTCCCAGTAACTGTGACGACTTGTACACCTGGAGGCAGCGTTCTGCCTCTTGGCTGAGATGGGGTCACCTGACAGATACATACTCACTGTGAGTTTGCAGCCTGAAGATCAATAACATTTAGAGAAACTTAATTTCACAGAGGGAAAATCCTCAATCAGACATTGGGTGGGGGATTGAGGGCAGCATCTGTGTGACCAATTCTTTTTATTTGTAATCCAAGGTAAGAACAGATTCATCTTTTTTAGATTGATATTGAGCCCCCATGTGTTAGAGTGTTGCAGTGGTTGTAATATGTACTTGAGTCGCTTGTTAATAGTAATTATATTAATGTGTATTTATGTACGCTCTGCTAATGTTATCTAAGAACTTGAGGGGACCCCAGGGAGAGTAGCCACTGTTACAATACAGTGAGATATCAGGGTCTAAATAATAACACCATAGGACAATTTTTAGATTTGTCTCAAAATGTAAAAGACAACAAATCAGCTAAAATGTTTAGCATATACATTTTAAATGATAACAGTACCAATTATATCCATCTTTACCTTGTGTGACAACGAAAATGTAATATTACATCAACAAGTGCAAGTAATAATGTGTACTGTATTTCACTTTAAGGAGACATACTATTCTTTTTCAGTCTTTCCCTTTCCTATAGTGTGTCATAAGATTTTTTGTGCATGTAAAACACCTGCAAAGTTAAAAAGCCCAGGAGCTCCTCTCCCCGACAGAAAGCACTGCTCCTGAAGCTCCTGAATGCTGCTTTGAAAGGAAACATTAGGTTTGTGGGCCAGTAACCAGAGCTGACCTCACTTCCGATCCCCAACCTGTGTAAATAATATTTCTGCTTCCTTCTTTAGGCACCAGGGTTTTATCTTACTTTATCCCCCCAAATCACACCAATGTGTCTCCACAGAGTTTGGAAGGAAACTGCAGGCCACTTGGCCCAGACAGAAATATATAGCTGTTGACAATTTCTCCTCCCTGACGAGTGTGTTGTGAAATGCTACCTGTGTGAGTGGAAGTGTGTTTCCTCTGTGGTCTGCTGGATCCCTCACAGTCCGAGTCTTCTCCACTAAGAAGACCACTGGCTTCATTAAACACCTGCAGACAGAGAGGGAGAGGGATGAAAAGAGGAATCATTTCCTTTTGCTAAAGTAACATTTGATTCAGCATTTTGTTTGTGAAATGACAAACAAACTGTGTGACAAAGTATTTTGATATTTCCATTGAGATGTATAAAGCCCAAATTCCAAATGTATCTTGTATAATAGGTTAGACAGTTAGAGAGGGATCAGTTGTATTTGTTATTTGCATCACAAAGTTAAACTTTACAGACATCCACAATCAATTTATGAAAACACAAATTCATAGGCCTGCAATGATTCATTTACTTTAAAGTTCTCTTTTGACATCTCCATTTAAATTATTGACACATTGTAGTTTCCACCTAGTCTGAGTAAAGAGAGATGTAAAATGAGTAACATACATCTCTGAGATTGAAGGTGATCTCCAAATTGGACCAGAAATATTCACAAAATTCCGGATACATGTCCAGAACCTGAAAACACAAAAAAACAGGAAATTGGCGTTGTCAATGATTAAATAAAAGGGATTTCAGTGACTTTGACCATGACTATATGTGCCAGACAAGCCGGTATGAGTATTTTGGTGGATGTTCTACAACAGCAGAGACCACATCAGGTTCCACTGCTGTCAGCAAGAGAACAGAAACATGAGGCTGCAGTGACACAGATTCCCCAACACTGTACAGTTGAAGACTGAAAAACGTAGCCTTGGCTGATGAATCTGGATTCCTGCTGAGGATGCAGCTAATTGTCAACTGCATGAATCTGGAGAGCCAACCTGCCTCGTGTCAACAGTCCATGCTGATGCTGGTGATCAGGAGATTGGCAGCATGTATGTGCTTGCTTATAATTCTGCAGAAATGAAGTGATGCATTTGTTATGGAGATTTTCATGGTTTAGACTTATTTAGCTAATTTAGAATTATTCCCTTTCACTTAGTATGCATTGTCTAATTTTTAGGCCTCTATTTCCCAGGATGACATAACGTAAGGTCAGAAGAATATTATCCAAATTCATCAGTTACCTTCTCTCTTTTGCATATCTGTAGGACCCAAGGTTGGGTTGGGAACCAAATGGATAGCAACTTGAGGAAGCTACAAAATATCTTAATGTTGGTGATGGCAATACAACTGATAATTAATCTGTACGACTCATCTTCCCAGTCCCCTTGATGCATCCTGTATTGACAGTATATACTTCTGCTTAAAACATCATCTCCATCAACATGGAGCAGAAACTCAGGGGAAAGCTTCCAACATCTTGTGGAATCAATGTCAAGAAGAACTGATGCTGTTTGACAGCAAAGGGAGGAAGTACCCAGTATACGTATGGTATTCCTAACAAAGTCTTACCTCCAGAATCTCATCTCTGTTTATCTTGTGCAGATCACAGTAAGTCAGAGCTCTGACATCAGCGCTGGATTTTCCTGGCAGAGCATCCAGATCGATGGGCTCCCCAAAGATATCATTCTTACCTGGAGGAGAGGAACATGTGGTCATGACATGAACACAGCAATCACAATGTGCTGTTGTTTTTTCATTATTTATAAACAGCAGGCATAACTGACTCTACTCGAATCGTACTTTGGCCACTAGGTAGAGTTACTTGCACATTAATGAGGCTCAGACTAGCACCTACCCAGTATAGCAACCACCACGTCTCCTTTGAGGATCTCTATGGAGCCTCTGGAGATGAAGTACAGATCTGATATCAGGTCCCCAGCATGGACCAGGGTGTCACCAGGAGGAGCGTGGGTGGTCTTAAACCTCATGGCGAGGGCCCTCAGACAGCCCTTAGTGGATCCTAGACACCACAAAAGGTTGGTCAAATTCCACAAGGGCCATTTATTCTCTACTTTTCTTTAACTAGGTTTCTACTACCGTACACTGTATGCACAATATTAAGTGTGTGGCCAAGACAGAACTGCAACCTGAATATTATGTGTCCAGTTCCTTGTAACTTAATAAGTTGATTAGATTGTGATGTTTACACATTTTGTCATCTTCTTTGCAGCACTTGGACGTTGCTCATGTTCTTCATATATGTTTACAATCTTTGTGAATCATCCTGATTGTCCAATCTGTAAATGTACATTTCTCTCTTATAATCAGAAGACGTCTATTGCATCTCTCCTCTATTGCTTCTGAGGTTTCTTCAGTTTTTCCCTGTAAAAGGGAAATTTGTTCTTGTCTGCTTCAATGGTCAGAGGACAGAGGGGGTTGTAATGTTGTAAATATGGTAGAGCCCCATGAGAAATATTTCCAATTTGTGATATTGGGCTATAGACTTGACAATATATCTTATATAATACTAATTACTAGGGCTGGGACATAATCGCATTAATTAGGATTAATTAATTACAGAAAAAAAAACGCATTTATGTGCAATTTATTTTTGCACTCCAAACACCGCTGGCAAAGGGGATTGCAGGAGACTGTCGGCCACTCTCGGTGGTAGAAGATCAGGGGCTAGAAGCGGTGCTACAGATAGTGTCGTCGGACCCAACTTATGAACTGCCATGCAGAAAGACAATTTCAAACAAAATCCATCGGCTTTATGACACTGAAAAGCAAGCGAAGGCAGATTTATTGGAGAAAGCCGAATGTGTTGCTGTGACTGGGGATCATTGGACCTCGGTCAGCAATACAAATTATGCCGGTTGACTTTTAATGTGTTATATACAGTATAAGAGTGTTACCTTTGAAAGCCTTACAGTTCTGCAGCAGTGACCTGTTGAGGTGGAGACAAATGTCTGCCTGGAGACACTCTGGGAAACCTTTTAATACCTGCAGGAGGTTTGTGTGGATGGAGGACACAAAGAGGACACGGTTGGATTAATACCTTAGTTATGAGCAGCACACAGACCTGAGTACATAAAGTCCCTCATTTATATAATCTTACAGGTGTGTTTTCATCAGCACTGGTCACTTGTTCACAACTTTTTGCTGTCTGCAGCTGAAACAACATAGTGATAGTTTTTTGAACACATATTTGTTAAAACGTGAGCCTGCTTATGCCTTGTTTCAGGCCACATTTGATTATACTTCAGCTGATGGCAGAATTTCACCAGGATAATTGACTATATCATTTTAGAGCAGGCATGGCTCTAGGCTGTAACTACTAGATTGCTATTCACTTGTTGGACTTTCAAGTCTTGAATTCAAGCAAAAACAATGAATGAATTAAATTCAGAGGCGTGACATTTTGTCCAATTTCTATATTATTGGCTGCTTAAATTCATTCCTATGTAACTTTAAAGTTGGACCCTAACTTCTTAAAGTTATTGCATTTTTTTAAAGACAGGACCTCAAGATTTGGCAATAACAATATTATTATTAATATTATTATTGGTATTATTATTATTTTTATTATTAATAATATGATTCATAATAATTATTATTTTATATAAAGATAGCTTTACCAAAGGACTTCAAGGCAGACACAGACATAACAAACCTAATGTAGTGAAGCAGAACCTGCATTAGGACATTTATTATGTAGATAAAGGGGTTGAGTGTTATAATATTGTATATTTCTAAACAAAAAAACATCCAGGTTCCACAAAACAGTTGCATGAACATGTAATAAGTCTGACAGAGTTAGATAGGTCACCTGAGAGTCTCCCATAACTTACAGCATTCATATCTATCCCATTGGTGTATGACCACGCGTGTTGGAAGTACTCCTCCAGCCGCTGCCTCAGAGGGTTGGGGATCTGGTGGAAGCGGATGAACTCGCGAACCCTCATCATCTGGGCATGGTAGCGCGCGGTACCTGAGTAAAGCCGCTGGATAATGGCCGACACGTTTCCAAAAATACTGGCGTACATCAGAGCTGCAGAAGAGACAGAAAACAGACTTTATACAATTGACCTTTTATTAAAAAATAAATTAAAAAATATTCATTTAGAGCCCTGAGAACAAAACAAAAATAAGCATTACAAATATTTCAGGAATCGTACTATACAAAGGTTTTGACTTGCATTAAAGCACCATTAATACACGTAAAAAGCTATCACAAGTTTTACAACAGATATAAGATATAATATTTTATCTGTAGAGCCCTAAAGACCTAAAATGATGGGAAAACTACTAAAGAAGGAAGAATACCTTCAGAAAACTTACCGCCGATGAGCATGACACAGATGGAGAAGATCTTTTCAGAGTTGGTGTTTGGGGAGACGTTCCCAAAGCCCACGCTGGTCAGACTGCTGAAGGTGAAGTACAGAGCCGTGACGTATTTATCTCTAATGGACGGACCCGACCCAATGATGGAGTCATTGTACGGCTTCCCCAGCTGGTCGCCCAGGTTGTCCAACCAGCCGATCCCAACTGACGTGGACCGCTCCACATTACCTATGGCGTACCTGGGGTAAGAAGACAAACACGGATCTCTCCACGGTGGGATAAACCTTTTAAGCACTGGCTCACAGGCTTGAAAAGGATTTCAATCATTTTCCCCATCGAGTACAGTAAAATCTGCCACCGTCTCATTTGCAAAAGAATGACTTGCTTCTTGTTTTGTGTTTTTTTCTTTTTTTTCTCTCTATTTTCTGTTCTGCTGAAGAAGTAACTGGGATTAAATATTGTTGTTGTTATTTCAACCATGTTCTGTGTGACGTACAGACTGTTCTTTATAAAGTATGTGTGACAGTCACACACTCAACAGGATAAGGTGGAGTAATGTACCAGATGCAGGCCAGCCAGTGGGCGATGAGGGCGAAGGTGCACATGAGGAGGAAGAGGACAGCCGCACCGTACTCGGAGTATCGATCCAACTTCCTGGCTACGCGAACCAATCGCAGTAACCGAGCCGTCTTCAGTAAACCGATCAGAGTGGTGGTCTGTTGGGAGGAGGAAAAAGAAAGTGAGGGTTCAAATGTTTATGTGACCGGATCAAATGAAGCCTCATCTTCTTCTTCCCTCCCCCCTACCTCGCCTTCTGCACCTCCCCGGACCGCCTCCTCTCCTGAGCGGTAAATGAGGAGGTCGAAGGGAATGGCTGCCACCATGTCGATGAGGAACCAGCCTTTGAAGTAGTGGACAGCAATCCGAGAGGACTGGCTCACCACCTGAGGAGACAAAACGCAAAATCTCAGCCACGTATGTCATCAGGGTTTATAACTCTACAATGTCGGTTGTATTTCATTAGCAGTAAGGATTTAGTGACATGTAAATTCTTAGGTTAATATTTCAAATGAACCGGGGCGTCGGTTAGCTCAGCGGCAGCGCCGGCATCCCACGGAGGCTTGAGTCCCCCTGCAGTGGCCGTGGGTTGGACTCCGACCCCGGCCCTGTGCTGCACGTCTTCCCCCTCTCCCCCTTTCAAGCTTAACCTTTCCAAAAATAAAGGCTTGAAAAATTTCAGGGCATCCACAGATAACGGCACTCTGATGGCCTCTCTGTACGAATGAGGCAGTGAGTTAGTTGGTCTTGTTTATTAGTCACCCTGTCAGCTAGCGGAGCTGTGAGTTATTCAGCCAGTCAGACAACCAGACCAGTTCACCTCGTCATTGGAGTTGACATATGTGGTCCTGAAGTTGATGACGATATCAACGATGAACATGATGTCGACGATGAGATCCACCACGTTGAGGGGGGAACAGGAGTAACCACAGGTCTGCATGGCTGCTTCCTCCTGGTCACTAGAGGAAAAGATGACAATAGAGTCATGAGAAGGAACTGAAACTAATTATTTAGACTGCAAGAATAAAAACGAGTAATGGTGTCTGACAGATCACATGGGACGTAGGACACGTTTACAGACTTCCCCCGGTCACGTTCATCTTCAAGTTTATAACACTTTTGCTAAGATCAGATTCTCTAACATTTAATAGTGCTGTTTGTATTATATACTGTACTTCTAAACCATTCATTTGTGAAATCCAGCCCTTGTTGGGTAGATAGTGATGAAACAACTACCGGATGGTTCACACCTGCTCAAAAAGGAACATGCTATCAAGTCAAAGTCAAGTAAACGCCAATATAAAAGTCTAATGTGTGGACACAAATAGTTCAGGTTTTTTCTTTGAGCCTTGTGAGGCCAGAAAAGTCTGTCCTGTGGATTTGCAGAGGGAAAAGAGATAAAGGTCAGGGGGTCATTTCAGTGTTAATCTGCAGATTAGATTGGACGAAATTTGTCGGCAAAAGTTCACAGCAGGGGAAGCTTTACATCTCCACAGTAAAGCCATGTGTGTCAGGTGAGCATCAGTGCTTTGTTCATTTCCCACCAACCTCAGCAGAAATGTAGCAGAATACGGGGTGAAGATGGCTGTGTAAATCACCAAGAGCAGAATCAGCCAGTCCCACACAGCCTTGAATGGACTGTAGTGAAGGATGGTCCACTTGTGGATCCTGGGAGTCTGCAGCTTGTACTCCGGCAACACGTCAGCCCCCAGAGACAGAACCTAAAGGAGGGAGGGAGAGGTCTGCTCGTCTGATCGTTGTTCACAGCCAAGAGCAGACAAGCTGACATGCAGTGTGCCTGTGGCGGCTGTGAGGCGATGTTCCACCTAGAGTTTTCAGAGGGAAGAGCGTCAGTGCTACATGTAAAAAATTCTCCAAGGGTGCGGAACTACTGGAGGGGTGACACACCATTCTTCAAAAATATATATATATATATATTTGATGTATTAATGTTTGTGAGAACTTGTACCATTTGGTGCTCGGGCCCTTATCATGTTAAAGACAGTGCTTTATCGTTGGGGACTAACCCCAAAAGCGCCCGGTGATCAGGTCAAATTCTATAAAAGGAGAAATTTCTGTCTGTCTCTTGTTTTGCTTGGCAGCTCCTCATCCGATCAACTTCAGACTTTGTTGGTGTAGTGTTTTACAAGGGAATCAAGTGTCGACGGTGAAGCAAAACCATGGGAACACTTTAATTCGGTGCTAATGCTTGATCACTGAATGGAATTCTTTTTTTAAAATCTCCATATGAATCAGGCATTGGTGTGGTTTGTTAAATTGGGAAAACACGATCAGACATGCAGATATTTCACTAGTGTATAAACTATTCCCGTGAGGGTGTGGCGATGAAGCAGGACCCAAATTCAAAGTGCAGGAACATAAGTGATTTAATACAAGAGACTAATAGTAAATGTACTTATTGTAAGCCGCTTTGGACAAAAGCGTCTGCTAAATGAATGTAATGTAATGTAAAAAAAAAAGAAAGAAGTACAACAAAAGAAATCCACGAGGGAACCAAAAGCAGGAAAAACCACGGTTGCCATAGCAGCATAATAATAATGGCAGGGCTAATTGAACACAGGTGAAACACATTGGGAACAGGTGCAGACAATGACGGGAGCGGGAGACAACGGACAAGTAAAGAGAACAAAAACAAGACACAGGGGAAAAGGAAGTGAAGAGACACACGAGGAACGTAACTACAAAGTAAAACAGGAAGTAGCAAACTGAAAATATACAAGAAACCCAAGGGATAAACAAAGTAACTTGATAGAGATACCCAAGGAATGGTAATCAAAGAATAAATAGATCAGAGTCCACAAAGGAACAAAAAAAAAAAATCGATGAAGCGTTCAAGAGTTCAGAATCGTGACAATTGAATGGTTTATTTGCTTGTTGTTGCTTTTTCTGTCTAATTTTATTATTTAAAAATAATTTTATATTTATTTACATAAATACCGTTAACATCACAGTAAACCTTTTTTATAATACGTGCTGATGGAGCAGGACTTACCAATGAAGAACAGGCACATGGCAACACGCGCATATAGATCTACAAGTAACTTATAGGAAGAAACAGTAACAGCTTCAACAGATGCAGTCAAAGCTTCTGAAACAAAGCTGGTCCACTTAGTTTGGAAGAAGAGACATGAGAGGAACTGAGTCGTCTCTACGAACCTGAGTGACTTTCTCAGTGACATGATGTGTCCTGTCGATCAGTTTGCAAGGAGGTCTGATTTCACCAGGAGGTAAGTGGGCCACTGGGCTCTGGGTCATCTGTTTCATATGTGCGCACGCACACACACACACACACACACACACACAGACACACACACACACACACACACACACATTGAAAGTAAAAAACGCAGTGTTAAAAAAAAAGTTACCATTCAACGAGAAAAAGGTGATGATGAAAAGTGGATGATTCAAAATCGCAACTCATATACAAAGAACTCTGAGCCAAAAAAAGCGGAACCTGTCAAACAATCACAAGTTTTACACAACAGTGTGTTACGTTTCGGGAGAATCTGGTCATTGAATGAGACTTAAGTGACAATAATGCAGATATTTACACATCATCAGCTGATGGTTTGCTGCATCAGTTGTTCATCAATTTGTGACATTTGCTTTTTTTACAGGATTCTTTTCTCTCGTAAGTTCTCTTAAATGTAAGAGCTTCCGAAGCAGCGGGGAAAGATGTGGGTTATTTTTTCTCCATGTGCGTACACTGGCGGTTACGTGTGTGTGTCTGCGTGTGTTACCTGGCTGCTGGTTCTGCAGCGTAAATCAGTGTCTGATGTCGCAACAGGCCCGCTGGTCTTTCTGACGGTTACCATACGAGCTGCCGGAGAGAAGAGGGGAGAACTGTTGTCGCATTTATATTGGCAAGCATCTTTCCGAGAGGATTGTTGAACATGACAGCAGCAGGAGTCGTGCAGACAACGCAGTAGGGTAAGGTTAGCACGGCCTCCCAGTTTGACGGTGCACGCTGGCCAAGCGGCACGGCAACAAACCCGTTTTGAACTGTTGCGAGATTTTGAAAGAGCACATTATGTCAAACTGTAAATTTGTTTCATGTTCAGCTCTGTGGCCTAACCACAGTTTTTTTTCCTCCTAAAAATATCACTGTGCACATTTGCAGCTAGAGATTTGTATAACAGAAGAAAAAGATAACAACAGAAATGACCGATGGTCATTTGGATGTAATATTGCTAAACTGGTAAAATGGTAAATGTAATTTATAACATGCTTTATAGTCAATAATTATAAAGCACAGTGCTATATTATTGTATATAATTGCTTGTATAGGTCAACATTTTAAATGAATTCACTCACAAGTTGATCTTTTGTAAATTTCTCTTCTTTTTAATAACAATTTCAGCAGTATTTCTTCAGAGGAGGTTATTTTAGTTGGTAGGCTTGGCTTCCCCAGTCTGTTGTTTTTGCCTCTTGTATTGTGAACACAATATGCTGCAGACAGGAGGGGGCTGAACTTGGTTGAATGCTCACCTGTGCAGCTGTTTCTCAACTGTAGCCTCTTTTCCCAGTAACTCTGCCTGCTCTTGATATCGTCCACCGAGGAGGAATGTTTTAAACTCCCGCAGCTGCCGTCGAAGCTGCTGGATGGAGGGTAGCCGCTGTCTTCGCCTCGGCCTTTCCTTCTCTGGCCTCTCCTACAGACAGACATGTGCACTTGTAAAATGGCTGTCAAATCAAGGGACGCATTAGCCCACGAAGGAGGAGTGTCTGTTAGTGACCTGTTGTATCCATACCTACACAACCACATCTTCCTATATCTAAAACAGAGAAAAACTAATATTCAATACACCATAAGGGAGAGGTCATGGGGCTGAAGCATCACTAAAACACAATTTATCAGGTTACAAATCTTGTTTATTCATTGTTGCAAACCACCCCTATCATATTAGTGTTGCACATCCATATCATGGTCCCACCACACACCAAAACTGTGACATGTTGCTTGTACAGTGATAAAAAAAAAACAAGAACTCTCCCCATAATTACCAGTTTACCACTTTATCACTAAAAGTATTGACTAAATGACTGCGACTAATCTATGAAAATTGAATATTCTGAGGCACACTTCTGCCTCCATACTTCAGGATGCTTCCCTTAATTTTAAGTCCCTTAATATATTGCGAATTGTAATCTCATCTTTAGTTGTTAACCCCCCTTGGTGAGTTCCACTACTCCATTTTTTTTCATATTTAAATGAATTCATGAAATTAAAACAATTGAACTTTGAACCCTAAAATAATTTTAACCTCATTTCCAGCAGCAGCAGGCAAACCCTCTGGACAAAAGCCAAATGGAGTAGTCTCATATTTTTCTTCTACATAGACAGTATATGAACATATTATTATACATAAGATATTAAATGGTTCATAACACACTATCATGTAGCTGTAAAAAGATATAAGTGTTTAGTCACATTTTTTCCAACAACTGTAATCGTGTACAACCATATCTGGAGTCACTGCAATGAACAAAATATTTGACATGACATAAAATATGTCTTCATGGCCAAAATTAAAATGTTGAGAATTGTATTTATAAATACACTACGTTATAGTGTGTTGCATTGTTTAATGTCACTGCCTGTAAAAGCTTATCAGTCCTATATTTAATCAAATTTATCGCAGTAATCACAATAACATGCTTATTAAATAATAGAAAATGAAAAGATTGAATTACCTCGGTGCAGTTTGAGAGGAGGTAAGGGGCAGGGCCAGACCTGGGGGAGCTGAGGTGGGAGCTGTGTGAAGTCCTCCCCCTCCTCCTGTTCTTGTATCCACCAGAGATGCATCAACATCACCTCCATCTCTGCTCTGTCTGTCTCCCTCACTCCTCGACTCAGGTGCCTCCAAGCCGTCCCACTGTCCTCCTCGTCCCGCTCCTCTTATCCGTTCCTCCTCCTCCTCCTCCTCCTCGTCTTCTTTGTCCCACAGCAGTAGTCCAGCTCCTGACTCCTCCTGCTGCTGTCTCTCAGGGTAGTGCAGCAGTTTGTCCAGGGCCACAGACTCACGTCCGAGGGGCAGGAGGTCGGCACGGGGAGAACCCAGCTCTGTGTCCTGCGACAGGACACCTGAACTGGAGCCGAGGGAGCGGAGGAGAAGGCGCAGACGCTGCCGCCAATCTGGGTGGAGCACAAGAGGAAGACGGGGATGGTTTTGTTTTTCTTAGATTGTATTTCTACTATATTCTGTTGCTTTAACTAAGTAGCAAGTGCTCTGGAAAACCTCAACAGGCCGTCAGGATGGAGGACAGGCGTACAGGCCTGTAAGACTAGACTCAGGGCTCACATCCTGACCCCTGAGGTTTAGACAATGAGAGAATGTGGTTAAAGTTGAAGACGGATCATGGCTTTAATTCATTGTTCGCATGTTGTTCTTCAAGTCATCGTGGACTTTTTAAACCAGGCCATGTCTTTCCACATCCTTAACAGAGTACATTTATTGTCATGCTTAGTGCCTAAATCAAATATGAAATAATGATGCTGTACTGCAAGATGCACGAGATATTTTGGCACTAAACAAACATACTGTCAGTGAACATTTTATTGATACATTCAGTCAAGATTAGTTTAGCAGCCAGGCCACTGAGGTGTGTTCAATTTGAAGTGGATTTCTGGATGTTTATCATCGATGAATGTTAGAAAATCTGATAATAAACTTCCATTTGACTGAGTTATGACTCTGGGAGGGAGCTTATTTAGAAGCTAAACGTTCATATTAGAGATGTGTGTGATTTTCAAAGGAAATCAGAGGAAGTATGCTGATTAAAAAAACCAAATGAGTCTAAACAACAAGTAACACCTTGCACTAAGGTAAATGTAATCGTTAAATAACTCATATTCAGGAAATAAAAGATTAATCAATTAACCAAAAGCACGGTTTTATAATAATGGTCAATATTTGGAGGAGAACAAACTCATGACATAAATCTGTAACACAGGATTTGAACATATAATGTAGTTCCTGGCTTCACATGACATATAATGATGATGAAATTCATGTAAAACCTGAATGTCTCATAACACATAGTACCTCCGCCAAGGTCCAACACTTCCCTTATGAAACCAAATTTAAATGTGCTCGATCCAGATTTTTATTCGGATACACACCAAATTGCAAACACTCATAGATATTAGTCCCCTAAATATGCCAGAATTTTCCTTCAAGCTCCACGAGTTATTAGAAAATATCAATACATTTTAATTTTTTTTTAAACGCACAGTGTTTCAGGAGGTGAATCAAATTTCCTGGACCCCTCCTTTTGTCAAGATCTGCCCACAAATTTGATGAGCTTTTTCTTGGTCTATGCGTCGGTGTTAGTGTTAAGGAATTTGTGTGTGTGTGTGTGTGTGTGTGTGTGTGTATGCCATCATTAATACCTCAGTAACTGTGAATTCACTGATGATAGTGTTGATGAAACGTACCCACAGTCAGCCAGGGGATGTGCACCACTCGGTTGAGCTCTCTGGCTGGAGAGCTGCTGGCTGGTCTGGGGTCAGTGGGAAGCTCAAAGTTGAGTATGATCATGATGACCAGGCCATCTTCGTTCTTCACTGGAACCACATCGATCTCACAGTTGAAACACACTCCTGCAGGGACAGAGTGACACAGGGAACAGAAGAACGGGGGAGAGCTTCTGTCATTTCAGGTAATTCCGAATATTGCCACTAGATGGTGACACCAGACAGAAAATGACTACTGTGCCACTCAGAGAACTCTGTTTATACATTCGTTGAGCTTTTTCACTATTTTAAAACAATTTATATCTCAGTGAGAAGACTCTTCGTCAACCTCCTTTGTACATTATTTACATTTGTCCATACTGTTAAAAGTTATTTGTTCAAATCAGTGAACCAATTCACCTAATGAGTCTCTTTCACTAAACCAATTCCACATTTTTCAAACACAAGGCTCTGTAAATTCAATTATATCCATAATGTTACAGAAGAGGCTTCATTCTGTCGGCAGCACAGTAGTTCCACTGTAGTGGTGTATTGCCCGAGGGACAGATGACAGTGAAGGAGGGGGAGAGCGTGGCCAACCTCATCAGTTTCCTATGAAGTTTAAGATAAAATATGTACAGTAAACAATAGAGAGCAGTATATTCACCCTCCCTTACAGATTCGCTCAGGCTGACGCAGGAGATTCTGTCACGTGTGACCTTTGGGGCTTTTCACACATTTTTCCAGGGGTAGAGTCTAAATCTCAGCGATAGATATCTTAAAATGTCTCACTTACAAATGAACTTATTATTATTACTATTATTAGGAAAACGTGTAGTTCAGTTTTAAGTGACTGGGTTCACTCGATCAGATTGCAGATCCGTCAAAGAAAGAAAGCAGGAAAAAGCATTTTCATCCCTTTGCCATGGCTGGTACAACTTTCTACGTGTGGCTGCTGCACGTGTCAAGATGGCAGAGTCTGACGTCCAGAGCCAGGTTACAAACATAAACTCAGTAGCATATGAGAATTGCAACACACACTACACTATTGCGATTTAAAGAGTGCAACGTATGTCCCTAAGGACACGTCAATCTTTGTCCTGCCACTGGAACAAATTTGCAGTTGAAACGTGTTTTTGTTGTTGACCTCCAGTAGTCGGAGTCCTTCAGTTGGCACATAGGAGTGGTGCTTTCATGCCCCGTGTAAAAGAATTACATAAAATACACTGTGTCCCATTTTTTAAGTCCTGTGCTATACCTTGATATTGCACATTATCAGTATATCCATGGTGTGACATGTGTATCAAAGCATCGCACAATTAATTTCATTCGCTATGTTATTCATGTAGTTGTAGAATCTATTTTCTTCATAATAGCTGAATGACTTGAAATGATAATTTCTTTTACATAACATCTTTCAGTTGCTCACAGGCTGTTCAGTGTGTGTGTGTGTGTGTGTGTGTTTGTGTGTGTGTTTGCGTGCGTGCGTGTGTGTGTGTTTGCTTGTGTGTGTGTGTGTGTGTGCGTGTGCAGTATCTGTGTTTGAAGGGCAGAGACAGGAGAGGGGGTTAATGTTGCATTGATACATTGACAGCCACGGTGGATTAACGTCGCTGCATTCTAACTTCAAAATCATTTTGATATCAGAATTAAAGACCATCTGCTGCAGAGAAGAAGGAAACACACACACACACACACGCACGAAAGCTAGGCATATTTCCATGTGATAATCCTCAGACTATGAACTGATATTGAGACTAAATCATAAGCTTTGCTGAGCTCATTGAATACTAAAGTTATTTTAGTCTGACATGTCTAGATTTTAAAGCTCTACTATTAAACAAAACTGACTTTGGTGTGTGTGTGTGTGAGAGTGCATGTGTGTGTGTGTGTGTGTGTGTGTGTGTGTGTGTGTGTGTGTGTGTCATATTAAAGGTCAGTGCCAGTCTTTAGGGACAATGAGAGAAATAGGATCATAATTTTCATTAGAATAAACGAAAAAATAAACGATAAACTAGCGGATTAGAGATTAATGGAAAGTGCCAAAAGATTATTCAGCCCTCTGTCTCAAGCACGCACACACACACACACACGCACGCACACACACACACACACACACACACACACACACACACACACACACACAGTTTCTCACTCAGTCTCTACCATGCCCTTCCTCCATGACATTCTCACTTCTCTCTCTTTTGTTTTCTTGTTGCCTCTGTATCTCTGCATATTCATATATCATATGTCACGGATCGGATCCGCTATTTCTCATATTTCTTTATTTATGTGAACAGTTAAATGTTAACAGCAAAAGCTCCATTTACAAAGTTACAACTCCTCTGTAAGTTTCAGTCAGTCACATCTGCAATGCACTACGGAAGAGAGTAGCATTACATAACAGTTTTCGGGGATAGCACTCTGGAAAACACCAGAAAATAAAGTGGCTTCATGACGTACTCAGACCCCTTCACAAACTGAATTGACTGGACATTGTTTAGAAAAAAGCCCAACTGTGTATAATTAAGCAATAGCTCATGACACATTTAGGGGCCGTTGTTCGGCCCGACGGTCTCGATCATTGTGAAATGGAAGAGGTGTGGGACCACCAGGGGTCTTCCTAGAGTCTGGCCAAACAGAATACCAGGGAAATAAGGGTCTTGGTTAAGGAGGTGACCAACAACCAAGACGCTCTGATAGAGCTTCAGAAGTCCTCGGGAGAGATTATCTGTTGTCCATGCTCTTCGGACAGAATCTGCCACAATCTAGTCGCACAGTCCTCTCTTTAACTACAGCAAAAAATAATAGATTCTCTAAGAAATACACAAGTTCGTCTTGGTCCAAGACCGTTTGTGAGGCTGTGACCTGGAAGGCGTACAGCCAGAAGGGACCAGCCTGGAGGACATGTTAGTCTACCGTTAATGTTATCCTCTTCAGTTACAGATTGCTGTCGTGAGAATCTTTTTGTATTTCTGAGTGGCTTTTCCTGTTTTTATGAAATTGCAAAATCAAACATGTCTTGTGCGCCACATTCTTCCTGGAGGATGTCCCGCATCTGTCTTTAAACTAGATCCTTTTTACAAATTCACCTGAACCTTAATTGCATTGCATCAACTACCTACATAGCATTAAGCAACACAGGTAGTATATTTCCATATGACCTACAATTAAATCTCAGACATTAAAAGTAGCTCTTACTGACAGAACAGCTAAAGTATTTTTTAACCAAGACTAAAAGTCCCATTTAAACTCAAAATAGTTTAAAAAAAATATCTATGAATGAATAAATGTAAAAAAAACAATCATTAAATGACACATTTAATGTTGTGTCATTAAACACAATCTGGCTATCCAGTAGCCAGAAGAAGAAGAAACAAATAGAAGAAACACATAACGGGAAGAAAAATCTATATAGTGAAACATTCACATTACAATTCCTTGAAAAATATCTCTTGCCTTGCGGTCGTCCACGCTGACCTCTGCAGTATGATTAATGCAGGGGAGGAAGCTGTGAAGGTCCCTGTCAATCCCCCTACAATCACCATGTATTCACTCTGTGCTGTATGTAAAATAGTGTGTGTGTGTGTGTGTGTGTGTGTGTGTGTGTGTGTGTGTGTGTGTGTGTGTGTGTGTGTGTGTGTGTGTGTGTGTGTGTGTGTGGTTTATCACAGCTTTTATGGAAATGAGGCCTGTTACAATTTAAAGCCTGTCAGTGTCTTTACACATTTACTTGATCACTTGGATCTTTTTTACTTGTGGCACAGTTATTGCCACATTTATGCTCCAAAATGTTTGTCAAAGATTCATCTTATTCGTGTGATACCCTTTTTAAAATTGCTGCAGACAATACTGTACAATGCACTATGATCTGTCCACACTATAATGTTGAAATGTCCATTGTTGCTTATGAAGCTATTTATAACTGGTAATGCGGGATTACTTAAACATTTTCCTGGCATGGATCTTGAATGAACCATACATTTTTCAAATCATTATGTTTAAACTGCTTATTATTTATTGATGAAAATATAAATTGCATACATAGAGTATGATGTATTACACAGCAGTTATAGTCACGTCCTACAGTAGGAAGAAGGGTTTCCTCTGTACTAAAGTTGTTGCTGGATATTGTCAGCTACCTCCATTGCTCCTGAACCAGTAATCATTCTGCTCTGCCCTAGTGTCAGTCTATAAAAGGGAGTTACCCTCCGGCCTCCTCGTCTTCAGGCAAAAACAATAAATCTGGGCATTGTTGAAATACAATGAGAAAAACTAACAATAAAGTTGCAGGGGAGCTGCTAAAATGAAAGATTAAATTTTGATAGAGACTCTTTCATATTCTACTGCAGCAGAGACACTGAGGCGACTGTGACACTAAGTGCTGCAGAGAACCTGTCTGAAAATGGGTTTTTCTCCTCAATTCATTATTCCTTAAAGTACTGTCAATCACCTCAATAACACTGTTACTCAATATGCACCACTGCTACAATATCACCACAACTACTATATAATGAGCTTTGGTTTACACTGTAACTTCTGTGGTTTTAAAGCAGTAGTGCTGTTCAACTTTGTTTAGTTTAGTACACTGATCTGTACACAGCCAGATAAAAACATGACTCACACTCAAAGAGAAAAGATCTATTATACCACACTTAACTCACAGCTAACTTGATGGCTAATCTTCAGGGGAGAGTGACATCTCTACCAAGTGGCAACCCACCGCGACGTCACCTGTCGGTTTGCGAACTGCCATTTTGAAGCCTCGAGTGTTTCGCATTTTGACCAGTGCCATCTTGTTTTTTTGCAACCAGACGTAGAATTGAAGGTGGGCCTGCCCGAGAGCTCGTCCACTGCTCGCCCCCCTACACCTGCAGCCATGCATCGATTGGACGGCACCAGCTTTAAATGACGCTGTAGCCCCGCTCCGATGTATATGGTGCTTTATCGTCGTAAATGAGACCACAATTTACTAAATGAACTTGAAACTTAGAAAAATACAGTTTTCAGGCATTGTCTCCATTTACCGTACCTAGGGACTATTATCTCTACCTCTACTCATTCTCATTCTCTGTGTTAAATGTGTTTTCTAATCCTGATTGTATTCTCCATATACATGTGTAGCTGCTGACAAACCACACAAAACAAAATATTGTGTATCACATATCTAAATTAACCCAACAACAAATACTGAAGAGTGTTTTAACTCAAATTTGGAATAGATACGAGACAAAATCACATATATTTGAACTGGAGGTTATGCATACAAGGGGAAAGGGTCCCGGGTGAAGTTGAGCTACTGAAAAAAAAGCTGGAGGTGAGCTCATTGGCCTATAGTTGATAGTTCTGTATTTTTAATACATTTAAAAACTGAGGAGTGAGCATGCAGCAGGAGTAGATCCAGGTGAAAACAAAGTTAAGTGGAAATGTCTGATGTGAATTATTGAAAATATACTACTTGTGCAACCACAACAAATCTGGTGAAAATACCTTCTTTAGTGTAGAGGGAAATCGCCACCTTTCTCTCCTCCGCTCCCAGCAGAGCTTTAGCCATCTGTGCCACCGCTGGTCTCCTGGTGTGAGGTCCATACAGGAAGCTACAGGTGCAGGACTTCTGCATCACCTCAGCCCGGGTGTAACCACACATCCCACAGAAGGCATCGTTGCAGAAGATAATGGCACAGTTCTCCACCTGTGCATTGGCGATGATAAACTTTCGATCTGTAGAGGACAGGGAAAGGGAAGGAAGGCAGGCCAAGGAGGTTACCACTTCACAAAGTCCTGAAATAAAATGGGGATTTAGGTGGAAAAATATTTTTGCTGGACTCCACGTGAAATTCACACACATTTGGGGTTCAGAGTTGAAAACTCGGAGAAACTAGCATTGTTTTCAATTTGTGAATCCATGTTGGTTTTTCGTCATCAAATTGTGGTCTTCAAGATCTACAACAGTACTGGGAATTACCATCGAGGCAGCTTTCCAGTACTATTGTCATTCAAGCGTAACCATGCAACTTTTAGTCAAAGGTGTGTAGTTCAATTGTGGGTGTGGTCCGACACGAGTACTGAGTAAACATGTATGTCATGTAGGAAAGACTACTGTTTACTTATGTATGGAGGTGCATTGCTGCCACGACGGAAACATTCAAAAAGGATTAGTATCACGTTATAACGTGAAAAGTGTCACTATATAAAGTGTTACAAAAATCCCCTCACCAAGAGAAGACCACTTACATGTGAGGTGATTTTGGTAACACTACAATGCATAGTAGTGAACCTATTGTAGTTTGTAAAGTATGTGCTCTGTTTTAACGTTTCCCTTGTTAGTTGTTGATCCGGAAGGTCTGAATCAGTGAATATCTTTCCAACTTCACCGCAGTAAAGTAGTACTGCAGCAGCCCCATGCACTTGAATAAAATCCCTCTTAATGTACGCTTATCACAATATCATCCACCGTGCTCAACAACAGCAGAATCTCGCCATGCCTCAACCCAAGCATGAAGAACTTTATCAAATTGTGTAAATGAGCCATATCCTCAATTTGGGACTCCGTTCTCCGTCTGCACTCAGTTTGGAACATGACCTCTCATGTTATCATAGTTTTCACGTTAGGACATGAGACTTTCACGACCTAACGTGAAAGTTAGGAAGTGATACTGACATCAACAGCCATAATTTTGTTTGATGAAACACCAGCGAGAATCCGCATTCATGTGTGTGTGTGTGTGTGTGTGTGTGTATGTGTGAGAGTAAGTTCTCTGCTGTTACTTGACCCTTTAATGATGATGACAGAAATATTGATTCCATTTTTCAGAGGAAAAAATGATTCACACACTCCCAATGGCGGACATCAATCTAGATTGAGAGGAGGGTCAGTGAATGAAGATGTTCATCTCCAGGGACTACGTGGACAAATCCTACAAAACCGATACCTTTGGGACTCGATGCTAACCAAGGAACCATACTGCTCTGATTACGAGGTACAAATCAGGTCCTCGTGAACGTCCTACATCTTGTGCACACACATGCTTGTCCTCCATGTGTCCTCTGCTGTGTGTGAAAGGGGATTCTCAAGGGGGATTAAATCTGCTTTCAGAGGGTTTCTGCAATATTCTTGAGGGAATTTCGCTCAGAGGAGTTTGATACCACCCTCAAAGGATATTGGTAGAGAAAATGGATGAATGGATGGAGTTTAATACCGAGGAGATTGTACAGATGTGTTTTAGTCAGGGTAGTAGAGCCAGAGGGCCCAACTACCAGGGCTGACCTTCAGAGGTGGGTAGCACCAGTGGACCTCAGGGGGACGCACTTTAAAGGGAGTTCCTTGTTATCTTGTTGTGTGGTGGTTGTTGAGCTGTAATGACAGTAATGCACTGACTTCATATCTTATAGTCAATGTATTATTTGGTGTCTATGTTTTTTTTTAAATGCACAATTTAACTAAAAATGTTTTTTCACTTTACTCTTTCCTTTATATAATAAAACAGCACATTCTTATTTCCTGTCATGTGAAATGCAAATAATCCATAACAATCACTGATGATGGACTGCATGCCCTTGTGAGTTACAAGACACATTGTTCACCTTGTGAAAGCTTATTAATTCTGGTGCGGGTATTTAACAGCAGATTTTGATTTAGTTTAAGTCTTGTGCAGATTAGTTAGAGATTTTTATTTTAGCACACCTTTGTCACTTCGGTCTTCGTACCATTTTGAGGCTACACTGTGTACACTTCCCATGGTGCTCTCATCTGTCTGTAACAATATAACAGGTGCAAAAGTCAGTTGGTCAGAGACAAAAGACAAATTTGACTGCTGTGTTATTTCACTTCCTTTAATTCAACAGCTTTTACAGGTCGACAAATCACGTCCAAAAAAGTACATTTAATGTGATGAATGTGGAATCTGAACAATAGGTTAGATTAGCAATTATCACCAAATGTCTTTTCATATTACAATCTGGATTTTGCCAAAATATCAGTAGGCCCACTTCATCATTTCATTATCATCCTCTGTACTTTTTATAGCCATCTGTATCACCACAACTGTGTAAATTATCACCCTCTGCAGTATATATATATGTATATATATTTACTTTTTTTTAACTTTGAATCCAGACCACTGTAAATTTTAGCCTTCTTTCACAAGGCAATGTTTGCAGTATTTTTTCTTGTACATTTTGTGATATTTTTACCTCATTCCTGATGCCTTTGAATCTTGCTGCTGTTGAAACAAGTGAATTTCCCCGACGTGGGACTGATAAAGTCCAATCTCATCTTATCTTATCTTAACAAATTTAGTTTGTTGCATTTGAAGCTGTTAGTTTAATTCTTACTTTACTTTTAAATCCATCCTGCGGGGTCTTTTGACATTCTACGAAGGAAACCTGCCTCAGATATCCTATAAAAAAGACTTTTCCTTGCTGCTGGAGAAACTAGGCGACTGTCAGTGGATTCATCTCAGGCTCCATTCCACCCTTGGGAAAGGAATCAAATCTCTTAGCAGACTCCTTGGCCTGAATACATGGCTGAAATAGGCCTAATTAACCCCTGGGATAAAGTTGACTGATAATTTCAATAGCTTGTGAAACTTTAAGGAACACTTTACACCTGATTGGGTTCATCAAAACATCAGCCTCACTCTCTGCTCTATTCATCAATATGTTTTATTAAAAATTACTATATCTGCTGACACCAGCAGAAAAGCTATCTGCAAATTACTCACTAGGGCTGTAACAGTTCAAAAAATTCACAGTTCGGCTCGATATGACACAGTGGTGCCCCGGTTCAGTATGTTTTCAATACAGCAAAAAATAAATGCCAGAGAAATTTCCTTGATTTTAAATTCTTTTATTAAAACTAACATAATAAAGTATGATGTTTTTTTGACTTTGAACAAAGATGGAACTATACCTGACCCATCTTCTGGGGTTTCTTTTAGCATATGAAACAAAAACAGCTTGTAGCAATGTAGAATTGTAGTAGGTATGAAAACAAAAGTACAAAAGACATCTGTTTTTACTTGGAAATCAATGCGTGTTTGTATTCAATTTCTATGTTATGTTTCAGAAAGTTGTGAATGTCCACATTTTGTGTAGACAGCACAGATCTGCTTGAAGTGACAATGTCACCTGGAGAGGAAAATACCCTCTCACTAGGGACCAACGTTCCAGGCACAGCCAAGTGACGCTGTGCCAACATGGCAATATGAGGGTATAAGGGCTCATGGGGTTTCCACCATTCCAGGGGATCAGCATCCAGGGGAATGCAGTCCACTGCCCTGAACGAGTTCATCTCCCCTCCTCTGCCGTTAGGGCCACAGGCTTGGTGACTGGCTTCTGGGTCGTGAACAGTTCTCCGAACACCTCAGTCATGGCAGACTTCTTTTCTTGTGATGTTGAGGGCTCCAAGTCTGCTGTCTGAGTCTCCATGGAGGCGGCTGCCTCTGTTGTGCCTCTGGTTTGGCACTGAAGAAATATAAACAACAAAGTCTAACAAAAATATAGCAAACAACAAAATGAGAAATAATACCTGATGTTTAATGCTCACAATCTCTGTGGTGAGGGCATCATAGACTCTCAGGCGAGTGGCAGCATCCAAGTGCAGCAGTGACTTGAATCGTGGATCCAAAGCGGTGCTTGTGTGTAGGTAATCTCGAAGAGCAGGGTCCGTGTATCTCTGCTCCAGGTCATTCCTGACGGCTGTTTTGACATCCCTCACTGCTGGGCTGTCATCGTCAGATGGTACCATAGTTTTCAGGATCTTCATTTTCATGGGCAGGACCATGGAAGCGGATGGAGTGGACCCAGTGCAGATCCTCAGCCAGTCTCACGTCATCTTCAGACATGAAGACATCTTCACAATGTCTTTAACATTTTTCTCCAGAGCTTCGTCTGCCATCGCATACGTCACTGCAACCTGCTGCTCGAGATATCTTTCAATCATACCACGGCTTGAATTCCATCTAGTTTCCACATCTCGGCTGAGTTTGCGAGCATGAGGCTGCAGCAACTCCTGTTTTGTCCTCAACACGTGGGCCGCGGTTGTGCTTCCGTGGAAGGTCACAATCCAGGAGGCCAGAGATCTGCTGCACAGCCATCGCTTTCCGGGATGCGAGATTGGGCAAAGTATCCTATGTGTGGCCCTAGTCCAGCAGCAACTACATCCACGGCACTGTCAGCGGTCACAGGAATCGTTACATTAGCTGGCTCCGACTTCCGCACTTCCGTCGTCCCTTTGGCCAAATCCTCGCTGGTGTGACTGTGGAGGGATCACGTCTGAAGAACGTGGCTTCTCTTCTCCCATTCAGCTGTGAGGTGATGCGCCGTTACGGTCAGGTAACTTTGTGTGGACCTCGACGTCTGCGGACAGTGGGCTCTCTCTACTTGGGCTTTTGTTTTATTGTACAAATTAGGGATTACGTTCTCGCTGAAATGGGCTCGCGAAGGATGGAGGACAACGTAATGGGGCTGGATTAGATTGAGCATCTGCTCAAAATGAGTTTCCAAGTTTCTAAAAATCCCACTCATGTGACTCACTTTCGTGTAGCAAGTGCGACACATCGCTAATGTTTTATCCACCACTCTCTCACCAGTGCTCCCGTAATTGACAGGGAAAACGAAGTACTTCCCAACGCCATACCTGATGATTGATGGAGGATATTCCATTTCCGGTGTGGATACGGCATTACTACCCATATTGTAACGAGCTAGCTTAGTTTAACGTAGCGTAGCGTTCTTTTTCTTGTTTTTCTTGTTCTTGTTCTTCTTGTTCTTATTGTTGTTGTTGTTCTTCTTCTTCTCCTTCTTCTCCTTGTTGTTCTGATTGTTCTTATTGTTGTTGTTCTCGTTCTTCTTCCCCTTCTTCTCCTTCTTGTCCTTGTTGTTGTTTTTTTCTGTTCTTCTGCTTCCGCTACTGCTTCCGTTTCCGTTTCCACTTATTATTCTTCTTCTTCTTCTTCTTCTTCTTCTTCTTCTTCTTCTTCTTCTTCTTCTTCTTCTTCTTCTTCTTCTTTCACTGGCGAGTCGCAACCACGTGGAGCATTATCGCCACCAACTGACTTAATTAGGTATTACCTATATCCTTGAGATTAGTCCTGTATTTTGTAGACAAGTTAATACAGGTTTTTAAACAGACTTCCCGGGGTTATTTGCAAAAACATTTTAAGGTGCATGTGCCTGATTTCTTCGAGTTCCATTCTGCTCCTTAATAACTGTCTCTCATTTGTATATTTTGGACAGAGCAGGATGACACGTTCCACTGTTTCTGATTGCAGAGATCACACTTCCTGCTTGGATGTATCCCTATAAGGTGTAGAGATGTATGTAATGTTGTGTCTCCCAGTCTAATCCTACTGATCAAGCACTCTTCTGTCCTAATTCTCCCCCGTGACCTTCCCTCGCCAGTGGTGCCTCGCTGGAGAACAATGTTTTTCTTTGGGGATGGGAGGAACAGACAGCATGTTGCCTGTTACATAGTGTGAGATGCCTTGTTGAGCGCAGTGGCTCTGAGAACATTATATTTCACAAAATTGAAGCTTTATTTAAAATTTTCCAAATGCAATAGGATAACAAGAATCGGTTGGTTTGTAATGTGTGCCGAACCCAAAGCTTCGTACCAAACGGTAATATACAATTTTCTGTATATATTATTCACAAAGGCTTTTACAATCACAGCATCCAACCATCTTATACACAGTCATAAAGTTATATATAATATTGATGCCATTGTACCCATGAAGATAAGAATTTACTCTATTCAGAAAAAAAGCACCATGGAGCAAAGCCAAGACGGTCAGCTTAAAAAAAATCAAAAATCTAACCCACTTTAGAAAATTGTTGAAAAGTTTGTTCTTCAACAAGTTAAAGCTTCCTTCAATTTCTTGAATGCTTTTCAGTCTGGATGTTGACAACACGACAGAGCTGAGACTGCACAAGTTTTATATGTGCAGTGATGTGTCAAAAAAAAAATTAGGTGTTGGTATTACTTGTTCTCATTGACAATAAGACTGACAGACTGAAAATATATATATATATATATATGGACTACTTTGTGTCAATCAGTTATTATGAATTTGAGCAAATAAAATAATGTAGAGTGACAGTGTCAATTCTTGGGTCTCTTATGTTTATTGTCTACAGGCTGGATGTGCCAATATTTTTCTTCAACTGAACACAGACAAAGTTGAAATTATTGTTTTGGACCCCAAAGAAGACTAAAAGTCAGTGCTCGCCATGAATCTGAAACTAAAAGCTACAAATATAAACAAAAATCTGTATAGTTATGTGGACTATTTAATGGAGGATTATTGCTTAAACAAGAAAGTTCATAAGACTTGACTGTTGTAACGTTGTCTTTACAGGTCTAGATGAAAAATAAACCAGACGTCAGCAGCTCATCCAGAGACCTCACCTCACGAACACCGAGAAATCGGATCACATTACACCAGTCCTTAAATCACTGCAGTGGCTCTATGTATGTAAATAGCATAGGTTTTAAATTCCTATTACCTGTTAATAAAACACTAAATGCTCTCAGGCCTAAATACATCTCTGATTTACCTTTTGATTTACATTATGAAGCAATCCTAACCACTCACCCTCAGTGACGAGCTTCAATGTTCCCACAATCCAAACCAAACCAACTGATACAACTTTACCCTGAGATCTGCTAAATCAGTATTGTACTCTATGGCTTTCCAACTAAATAACATATATTTTCAAAATTTCAAATTCTGTGTAAGCTGCATTACATTGCCCTGTGTCTGAGAGGTGCTAAATAAAGTTGCCTTGCCTATTTACCAGTTTTTTTCTTTTTAAATCTTCTGACAATATCACTCAGGTTTACCAGATATTTTGGGGGGGGGCTTGTAGATATAAACTCATACATAGTTATGTTCTGGTTTCTATTTTCTGCTGGTAAAACTAAAAACAAAATTAAAAAAAACATATAGTATTTAATTCTCAAGGTGAAGTCAGACAAACAGGCCTGCGGGTTACTCACTCTGTCCCTCGAACTTGCGGATGATAGTGTCCAGGAAAGTGTTCTGCGGCGCCACATGGCCTCGTCTCACCGGCATGGCTTGGTTCGGACCCGGTTACAGCTTACTCCGGCTCTGGTTGGCTGATTGTCATCAGGGCTATCCCGAATTTGTCAAACATGTTGCTCTCTTTATTGCAAAATGCAGTGTAAAATGTTTTTGTTGAGTTTGGCTTCCATGGCTTGTCCTCATCCTCTCCTCCTTTGTGTCTCCCTCTCCTCCCCTCTCCTCTCATGCTCTCTCCATCCTGCCAGCACAGACCCGCCCACTGTAGTCTGTAACATGCAAACTTCTTTCTATACTGTAAAGACTATAGTGTCATAAATAAGGCATGAAATCAGAAACAAACATGTTTTGAACAACTTTTAATTAAATAGGCCACAAGAAAGGTTAAATTGCAATGTGGAAAAACACTGACATTTCCATTTTGGTACTGGAGGAAAAATGGAAAACTGCAACAGATTTCTTTCACCGCCTGTGTTGTCAGAATAGCAGCAGCAATAACAAACTCTTTATCAGATTAGCTGCATCATCAAAGCAGCATTGACATGTACAGAGAATCTACTGTATCTCTGCAAATCAGCGTGACCTGCAATCCATCCAACACACACTTATGGCACAACACATTTCACACAACTCTCACGTGGGACAAACATCTTCACGAGCCACACATGCAGCACGGGTCCAGGCGTGGTTTTAATGCAAGACCTGTGTGACATTGATGTGAAACATTGATATTTGATTGCAACAAAAGTAGCCGAGCTAAAAGAGGGAATGAAAGTGATAAACAAAAAGGTAATTTCAGCAGGCACAGTAAACACATTAACATTAGGAGTATACGATGCAATTATAATTAATATCAACTGTTAATAGTAGGGGGTGTTAATAAAATTGTGACATTCAGGCTCCTCTGTAATAACTTGCAACAAGCTTCTGTATTCCTTATAGAAAGGCGATGTAGGACAGCTCCTTACTTCAGTCTCACAGTGACACCTCCTGGAGGAATTTTGTGACTACAGCCAGAAGGCCCATGGGTAAAAATGTGTCTCCCTTAACAACTAAGCAAAGATTTGAAACAATAGATTTTATAACAATGAATTTCAATCATCAGCTTTGATGACCGACGACTACCTCAGTTATGTATGTCTTTGATTTTTCGATTTTTCTGACTCTAATACATGATGGTGTTAGGCCCTTGCAGATTTAAAGTAGGCGATGTACTTGAATAAAATACAGAATGACATGTGAAATAGTCTCACCACCAAACAGATGAAATGAAGTTCCACAATTATCCATTACATCAGATAAAAGTCCTCTTGTGAGTAAAAAAAGAGCTTCAGTAATTCATTTCAGTGGTTTATGATCTAATAGGATTTCTGGTCCAAGACTGCATTTTGGAAAAATATTTTTGTCGTATCTATCACAGAATTTTCAATGGCCTCGCTTTCCGGTGCTGGAAACAGATCTTGTCCGAATATGATGTGGCTGTGGAAGGAGTGAGTTCTGTTGTGGGAGAACAGGGTTACATTCCGTCTCTTTTAGGGCATTACTATGTCTGGCGTCAGGGGGAGGAGCACCCGATGAAGAGCAAGAAGAGCGAAGGAAGACTGAAAGGATTTGAGTGCAGTAGGATGAAATGGTGATTAGGAGACGGATGAGAAGTAAGAGGAAGAAGAAGGATGGAGGTTCAGAGGGAGGAGAAGGGTATGAGGAGAAGGAAGAGGAACAGAAGAGACAGAAGTGCAGGACGGGGAGAACAGGATGAAGAGATGACAGGGGCGGAAGCGGGAAGGCAGTGGGGAAGAACAAATAATTGCAGTATAGTGTTTCCAGACATTCTTTTCTGCTGCTCTGCAGTGTAAACTTCCCTTTGAACGTCGTCAGAATTGTGTAGAAGTAGCACAGTCTAAGTTGTCATCTCTCAGCAATGCGCCACAATTAATGGCTACGTAGCACATTTACCTAAAAACTTATTGTCACTTTGCTCAACAAGTTGAATGGGCAAAAGTTTGAACCATACAGCTGATGGACGGAACAGACACCGACTGCCACTGTGATTAAAGAAATGTCAGGAATCCCCTATGTCACCCTTTCATTAGCACTTACACCTCAAACATTACACTGTGGATGTATAAGACCATTTATATTCATGTATTATATTCATATTTGGTTATGTTTTTGTTTTAGCTGCCAGTACTTATGATTGTACATTTTAGAAATGACTTCTCTTACTTGTGTCTACCGTGCTGTCATCACTCCATAGCACTGAGCTCGGTATTATAACTAATCATATTAGACATCATTATATTATAGAGACAGTGACGATGAGGATGACAGGGAAGATAAAGCTTAGTCCCTCCTCTCTCTCCCCCACCTTTTTCTAATCGTGTGTTCATATGTGGACATTACTACCCAGTGAATGTCTAGACTGACGGAAGAAAACAATTAAGCGCAACAGACGAAAGCTCGAACGAAAGAAAAAAGCTGTGAGAAACCCACCGACCTTGAAGCCACGACCTCTCACTCAAGACACACAGGTAACAGCGTCTTGTCTGTTTAAGGTACCATGCAGATGACTGTACTGTACGTCGTCTACTCTGTCATCTGTGTCATCATTGCATTTCATAATAATTTACAGATATGGCTTCTCCAGACTCGAGGGCTTCTGTGAGAGACTGAGCTTATTTTATATTTAAGACTAATATTCGTGGTCCCTTTTGTGCAACAAATTCACGTTAAAATATTTTTCCTTGTGTAGTTATTGTTGTAGTACATTATTGACTTGATTCTCCAGAACTTTGTGTTTTTCCCAAAGTAATTTTTTTCCAATGGTGATATACATGCTGGGACACGTTCATATACTGTATGCTTACATGATTGTTGTTTTAGTCCAATAATTTGTTAATATGCAAATGTTTTGCAGTGTAAACACTCAATTACTTTTTTCATACTGATAATGTTCTACTTTTCACGTCATGTTATACTTGTTTCCAACAATTGCGCTGGAGGGTTTTGATATCATGAAGGAATTAGCTGCCTGTGGATGACGTAGTGTTGATTAGTACAGCTCAGCTGTATCAGCATAATAGCATCCAGGGGACTAATGGTTTACTCATGAGTGTGTTCCTTGATATTCTGCACTGCAATGTCATAATTGCTGTTAGTTTATTTTTTAATTATAATTTAACTGTAGCCATAAAACAACATTTTGGCAACTCTGATGAAAGAAAAAGCGAAGGCATGTCAGAAGGAACCCAAATATGATGATTTCACAATACAGCACTACAGTCAAGTACAAAATGATCCATTTAATCAGAGAAAACTGAAATTATTAACATTCTTTCCCTTACTCTTTTAAATACTTAATCAGTCTCCAGAGGTCTTAACATTTCAGAATTGCAACACTGAAATATAACATGTTTGGCCTGCAAAATGATCAACAGAATTGACAGACAAAGCTACCAAGTTATGTAACATCGCACACCTGCACATATACCTATACGAGGATGTCCCAGGCGTGTGTGCGTGTCCCACTCCTGGTAATCTCAGCATAATCTGATAAGTAAACTTCAGCCTGGCTCACAGTAAATGGCTGTGACAACTGTTTGTCCAAACTGCATGGACCCATTCATACAGTGAATCAGGTAACTGAGAGGGAAGATTGTATTCAATTCAACTTCACAACTGGAGGACGAGTTGATCAGGAAGGCCAGCTCTGTCCTGGGACGCCCCCTGGACCCAGTGCAGGTGCTGGGAGAGAGGAGGATGATAGCAACACTATCATCAGTCCCACCCTATGCAGGACACTGCCACTGCACTGAGAAGCTCCTTCAGCGACCGGCTGCTTCACCAAGTGTGTGAAAGAGCGGCATCCTTCCTTTCTACTGCTGCTAGACTGTCCAATCAGCACTGCTCTCAGTAGAACACACACACACACACACACACACTCCCACACCCTCAGTAAATTAAGATTATTATTACGGTACAAACAGCACCATGTGTCCAAAAGAACATGTCATTGTGTTGATTAAACACAATCATGTGTTGTTTTATACTTTTAGGATCTGTTTGTTTTACAGCTGACACAGACTTACAGTTCGAAAGTCTACAGCTATACAAATGTTGCCAAAAATATACACTCTCTCTCTCTCTCTCTCTCTCAAACACACACACACACACACACACACACTCTCTCTCTCTCTCTCTCTCCAGGACTGTAATAATTCACTGGAACACTTTACGTGCAATATTAATTTGCTTTCAATTTAAGTGCAATTCCAACCGTGCAATATTTCAAACTCCATGTCAAATTATTGTTACTGTTGTTCTTTATATAGTATTTACCTTTATATTTAGGCTTGTTGTACTTAATTTTTTTATTTTTTTTATTTTTACATAAAAACTAATTCTCACATCTTGTTACATACCGTAATACTTTTGTACATATCTTATTGCTTATTCATTGCATTTTTGTATGGATAGAGATCAATATTTTCTGTTATCCCCACATATCCCTTTTGTGGGACGAATAGAATAATATCTTATCTTATCTTATCTTATATATATATATATATATATATGGTCTGTGTGTTGCAGGCTGCTACTATGATGTCTGGCTCTACCCAGGAAGAGGTGGACTTGCCTGCCAATCACACAGGTCAGAGACACACTAAGGCAGAAAGATGAAGTAGACTTGAATAGCCAAAATGAAAGTCTAGCCGTAAAATGTTTTGCACACGTTCTAAATCCTGTACAACAGATGACCGTTTCAACTCAAATCGATGAATGTTATTTATGAATGAAAGCTTTGACTAAGGCATTGACCAATGGACTTTTAATGGTCTTACTTCAGTGATG
This sequence comes from Scophthalmus maximus, assembly GCF_022379125.1. NCBI lineage: Eukaryota > Metazoa > Chordata > Actinopteri > Pleuronectiformes > Scophthalmidae > Scophthalmus > Scophthalmus maximus. The sequence goes on along the minus strand of NC_061519.1, from coordinate 8,137,457 downwards.
TTGCAAATGTGCATTGTAAGTTAAGTATGTCTATTGAGGTTTTAGTGGACATTTCACTGTGTGCTTACAGGTCCCAAAGGTGTAATCAATGACTGGCGGAGGTTTAAGTTGGACAGTGTGGATCAGACTGTGCCTCAAAAGAAGAGAGAGCTGCTAAGACAAATGTCCAGTCCTCGAGAGGATGACAAAGAAAGACCCCTCAGAAAGGTGATTGCAATAGTCTCCATCGTGATTCCTCTGATGTGTGCCAGCATGAAACAAAACGATACGGGGCTTCGGTACACAACCAAAGTAGCAGGCATTTACAATAAGACACACTGTACACACAGCAACAGTCCACTGTGTCTTCCATGGTACCTTGTTTATGCGTAGTAAAATGAGAGATGAGCGAAGCAGTAAAACATTTTCTCACCTGTAGATGAGCGTTCAGGAGTACGAGCTGATAAAAGAGGAGGATGAGCACTGCCTGAAACGCTACAGAAAGCAATGTATGCAGGAAATGCATGAGCGCTTGAGCTTCGGCCCCAAGTTTGAAGAAGTCCACGAGCTTGAGAGTGGGGAAGCCTTCCTGGAAGTCATAGAGAGGGAACATCGGCAGACCATTGTGGTAGTCCACGTCTACCAGCACAATGTCAACGGTTAGCTCGTTTTTTTAAAAATCACGTTTGTTTAAATCTTATCTTTCAGCTACAGCAAGTAGTCTCATTGGTCAACTAACAGTCAAAAGAAATATCCATGTCTTCCCATGGGATGGTTCCTTACAAAGCTGTCTGCTAATGTTCTCCATTGTCAGGCTGTGAACAGATGAACTCGTGTCTGGACTGCCTTGCGATGGAGTACTCCAGTGTTAAATTTTGTCGCATTGATGCTGTGGCAACAGGAGCTGCTGAGCGCTTTCCCTCTGAGGTTAGTAAACTCACCAAATGTAGACTGGGGGGTATAAGCCTGCCATCAGGCATCTATCTCAAACCTGATTAAGTTAATAGTATTAATAGTATCATAGACTAACAATCCATTGGATCAAAGTAATCCCCAGGTGGACATTGAGCTGCAGTCACAGTGAAAGTATGTGAGGTAAAGATAGGGTTAACTGACCGACTTAACTGATTGTGTGCAGAGAGCGTTGCTTGGTACGCAAAAATTCACAACTTTTCAAAACCAGAACAGCACGACATGTAGTTGCTAATGAACTTGTCTGACAATTTTCAGACACATGAGAAACGTCCAAAAGAATAATAAAGTGAACTAAATGGCCATTTAAGTAAATTCGTATTGCTGAAACTTTTTTCCCACCATAGCAAAAATATTATATTGTATGGAAAGCACATATAATAGTATGAAATTGGAATATCACAGAACTCACTGAAAAACATTATCACAGTATTGTTTCAAGATGAGGCTTCATGGTGGTGTAGTGGTTAGCAATGTCGCCTCACAGCAAAAAGGTTTGCATCCCGGTTCGGACCAACCACACATCCCTTCTGTGTGCAGTTTGCATGTTCTCCCTGTGTACAAAAGTACAAAGACATGCAGATTGGGATTAGGTTAATGGGAGACTTTAAATTGCCCATATGTGTGAATGTGAGAGTGAATGGTTGTGTCTCTGTATGTCGGCCCTGCGATACGTTGGCGACTTGTCCAGGGTGTGACCAGGGTCACTATTGAATGATCGATTTACATAATCTCAGCCTAAACCTGGATTCCTGTTGATATCCTTGCAGGTTCTCCCTGCCCTGCTGGTGTACAAGGAGGGTGAGTTACTGGGCAACTTCCTGGCTGTTACCAAACACTTCAGCGAAGAGTTCTTTGCAACGGATGTGGAGGCGTTTCTCAATGAATATGGCCTATTACCTGAAAAGGACTTCACAGCATGTGCTGATGAAGAGGATGACGGAGGGGACGTGGAGTAGAAGGAGAAGGAAACAGATGAGAGGAAAGACAAAAAGGAGAGAGGGGAGGAATTGTATTAGAGGGGGGTGGATAGAAGTAGAGGAAAATGACACAGGAAGAGGGGATATAACAGTAAGGGGACAAAGGAAAGGAGAGCCGATGAAAGGAATTGTGGGAAGTAGTGGAGGGCATTATTTCAATCAGGATACACACCTTAGAGAAAAAGCATATATATATATATTGTATGTACAGACAAACACACACATTAATAATCATCTAGCGGCACACACTGAACATGGATTGTATCTAGAAGCAGTTAGGTGTAAATCGCATGGGGATTTGAAATGATACGCTGAATTACTGCTTGGCAGTCATATCACAGCTCCCTCAATAAAGATGACTTAACCAAAGTTCTTTCTGACTGTGTCTGTCTGTCTAGCATCAACAGCCAACTGGGACTTTCACTTCTCATCTAATGACAGGATATTGTAGCTGATATGGAATGATTGATGGAGTGGATGCTGATTCAGGAAGATGGAAACCGTCAATGTCTTGAGCAGAAGTATTTATTATAAGAGCTCAATATTGAGGATTGTGTTCGCTACACAGATCAACAGGTTCACAGTGTTTGGCCACCCAAGATAGTCTGCCTATCTCCGGTCTCTGTAGTGTATTTAGCTTTAAGTAATGTCGTCATCGCCCCGCGACTATGACACCTCGAGAGAGACTTCCGCTGCTCAATGATTGTTTTGGCTTGCCATAGATAAGATGACCTTGCTTGGTACCTGAGAAGACTCATCTTAAGAGTTTCTCAGGGGACGATAGACGGAAATTCTGCCGAGCTCGCAATGTATGTGTCCATCTTGACAAATGAGTTTCCCTTGTCCTTTAAATGTTGATGGACAGCTGAATGCTGCCCTGAGGAGCTGCCTCTCCTGTGTCCAGCCATGAGTTTGTTTAGTGATTGTTTGTCTAATATACAGACCACATTCCTTGTTTAGGGTTAGGGCTTGTAAGGGTTAGGATTCAGTTTCATCCACAATCTGTCATACAGGAATGAGGAATAGGGTGTACAAGGAAAGTGACCTGAAATTACTTCTGCTTGACATTATATGTAAAATACTAAAAAGAACATCTTTATTTTTATTAAAATAAATTTGACATGGGCTGCACGGTGGTGTAGTGGTTAGCACTTTCGCCTCACTTTCGCCTGGGTTCGAATCCCGGTTCAAACCAACCAGGGCCTTTCTGTGTGGAGTGAATGTTCTCCCCGTGTATGCGTGGGTTCTCTGGGTTCTCCGGCTTCCTCCCACAGTCCAAAGACATGCAGAATGGGGTTAGGTTAATCGAAGACTCTAAATTGACCGTAGGTGTGAATGAGAGAGTGATTGGTTGTTTGTCTCTGTATGTGGCCCTGTGATAGGCTGGCCACATGTCCAGGGTGTTCCCCGCCCAATGTCAGCTGGGATTGGCTCCAGCCCCCCACCCCCACGACCCTTAAATGGATAAAGCGGTAGACGATGGATGGATGGATGGATTTGACATGTCAGGGGGGGCGGGGCGTCCTCCCGATTCAACGCCCTCGTTTTTATTTCCCTTAAACTCCCGAGGAGGCGCTGTCGGCCCTGTCACCCCCGAGGAGCCGCGACTGCTCGCACACGGATTTGTATGGTCGTGATTTGGGAGATTCTTTAAATGCGATCGAGGTATCAGGGTCAATTTTAAAATCCGAAACGTCGGCGTTGGAGAAGATGCAGGATGACGCGCGCTACCTCAAACGGTGAGACGTCACGGAGCTACCTCGGCTAATTTGATAAGCGGCATTAGCCTGCTAACGTTAACCTCCCTTTTGCCTCTTGCACATTAGCATGTGTTAATACAGGAAGCGCCTGGGTGAGCACAACGAGTGATTGCTTTTGAAATGCCATGCTTCCATGGGTTTCTCTCCCCGGCGTGTGCGGTTCTGTCTTCTGTTACATGGGGAAGAAGAAGCTCACCGATTACTGGTCAAACATCTGGCGATTTCAAAGTGTTCATGCTCGCCAGGAAACTAGAGCACGGAGGGGAAACACCTTTAAATGCGTTTTTCCAACCACTGTGATTCGCCACTCAATTCGGCGTGTGTGTCATCCCCAAATACGACACGGACTCGCAAAATAATATCACACTTCACAACCAGTGCGCCCGCTTCCACAGTCACGTCCCTCAGACCCGCCCTCCGTGGGAGTCGGAGCTAACTTAGCTTAGCTCTGTGCTTCAATGGATGAAGCGCCAGGGTATCCCATCTCCACACCGCGCCGAGTTCACCGCAAGGCCAAACCAATCGAGGAACACGCGTGTCACTGTTGCGACCCGGCTGTTTTTCCACCGCCAAACAAGGACGACGTGTAAACCCCGCAGATTGTCCAAGGGGGCTCGGCGTTGGCTGGGACATCCGGGCTACGGCTAACCTAGCTAACCTAGCTACCGGGCGACTGGCCGTCGGCGGCCGAGTCACCGCCCAGCCAGTTGGTTTCATTCGGTGCTGAATCGTCTTACTCTCTCTGCTGGTTTACACTTTGCCTTCGGCTCGATTCGGCTTTACGGTGGTCCGACACGAAGTGGAAACATGTCTGCATGTGAGCCAGCCGGCGTCGCTGCCTGGGCGCGTCACTGCGTGTTGTTGTTGTCTGCAGCTGAGAACCAGACGATGTCCACATCTGTCAAATAAAACGCATCAGCAGTTCATCCCATCAGTTGGCAGTTTGCTGTTGTGTCACGTCCAACTTTTTGTCTGGTCACTTCCGCCCTCCTGAAACGATGAATGTGATTTCGTGTTGTCAAGACGCAGTAAAAAAAAAAAAAAAAAAAAATGAATCGAATCACTTCATCATTATTCTGTCGCCCACATACATTCTCTCATCCCGTCCATTTCTCTCAATTCATTTCAGTTTATTTAGAGACGCCTCGTGTTTGAAATGTGACGATGGAGATGAGAGAGAGAGAGAGAGAATGGGCCTCTGGTATTTTTGCCCTTACATGTGTTTCTGTGAGTTAAGTGATCCCAACTGTTCATGGAAGAAAACGCGTTCCCTTGTTCACAAACATGGCCCAACGACAGCTGAAATGTAGACGCGGCAGTGACCGAATACACATGTAAACATTCCCAGAAATCTGAAACAAAACATCTCTGGAAGTTTGTCAAGCCACGACCACGATGGCGAGGATTACGGGAGGACAATATTAATCCTGCGTCATGTTTTTTTTGACACGTATATATTTGAATGAATTGCATTTTGGTATCCTATTTAAATTCCAGATTCCCCCTCGTTTGTCCACGACTCGTACGGCAGGGTTCGTGGACATGAGCTGTAGGAGTTGCTGTGGACAACTCATCGATGACAATCCTACCACAGAGAAGTCGTTCAATGTCCCACAGTCTCTTGAATCCCTTGCGCGCGCTAGTTAGAAGCGCTCGGTTCTTGCATGAGGCCCAGCAATTGTGAATTCATTGGTTAGGAACTTGCATTGTTTAATGTGCGTCTGAAGAATGAGTTCACAAAGTAGCACGTTACTCAACTGAGCTATCTTCCTCTCCACACCAAGCAAAGTGACTGCGGGCAGTTTGGATGTTCATCCCACGGAGAAGGCACTTGTGGTCCACTATGAGGTGGAGGCGTCCATCCTGGGAGAGAGTGGAGGTCATATGCTGGCCGAACGCAAGGAGGGACAAAAAATGTGAGTATACTCTAGATCCCATTCTTTCACACGTCTTCTCTGGCCATTGTTCTATCTCTTTCCTCACTTGGCCTGAAATGTAAGGATTTTACTGAACTATTATTTATAGTCACATTTCATTTTCTCACATCTCAATTGTTTCTTTTGTCCTTTGCCTTTTTTCATTTATGTATATTCTAATTGGAACTGGATTAGATTTACTGTGCTACTCTTGGTTATGTAGACTGGATAGGAATAGTTAGACATATGATCATTATCATCAAATGACTCATCGCGTTCCCAGCTGGTCCTCGAAATCTCTGCCAAAGTCTTAAATACATTTGATGTAATGACATGTGACTTTACAACACGTCTGTCCGTAGATGAATGTAAACAATTTTTTCCCATTTTATATAATACTAAACTTTAATCTACAACATCGTATTAGGGCCATTGTTGGGGGGAAAAAGGAGGGGGGGGGGGGTAATATTTAGAGAGAAAAACACTGAATTTCTGACATTTAAGTCTTAAATTTACGAGAATACAAACTCAGATATTCTCTGAGATTAAAGTGGTAACTTGACTTGAAAAAAGTCGCAAATCTTCGAGAAAAAGAATTGGGAAAATTGGGTGGCTTTTTTTGTAGAAAAGCGATATTTCAACCTGCTCCGTCTACATGCAGTCTCTCATTCACCTCCGCTGTCATACACAGTGTGCCACTCTGCAAATTGCGAATTGTTACAAGCAAGTTAAAACGAAAGCTGTATGTATGTAGTCTGTACTGTTTTTCTTAGTTTGCAACAAATCTTGGGGTTTGGCCAAGTCTGGTAAATGTAGCTGCTGGCGAAAGCAAACAGCCCCTGTCTCTACCCAAGGTAAATCCACATGGCTAATTATTATGCAATGATGTCATCGGACCTTGGATGCGTTCTTCGTTCTTTCTAAACTTCACTCAGTATTTTGATGTCAGGAATATGCATATTCAGTGAAAAGAGCCCCTCACACCACCAACTCTTGGTCACAAAACAATAGGATATACATATTATAGATTGCAGATTAGTTGCACAAAAACAATTAAGCCGATTAAAGCACCATTTTCCGGCCTTTTTTCTGGTAACTTTGCCGTCATATTTATCAGCTACTGGATAGTTTCATCTTATTTTTAAGTTTGGAAATGGTCTCATAAAATTCTGTTCAAGTAAAATATCAAGCGCTCAAACCTGTGCTCTTGAGTATGACGTCAGCCACCCGTCACCTGTCACATGTCTCTTTGTCTGCTCTTCCTTCCTCCAGTATCCGTGTGAAAAGTCTGTCCCCTAGTACAGATGTGGGAGCTTTGGCCAAGAAAGTGGTGGAGGAGTGTAAGCTCATCCCTCCCTCCCGTCTGCCCCATGTGGAGCAGCTCCTTTACTACTTGCAGAACAGGAAATCATCCCCAGTGGAGGGCAAAGGTCAGTCATGTCACTAGTGATACAACAGTGCTATATAGTGTTGTCAGCCTTGTGTATGTGAAGCTTTACCAACAGGCTTAACAAACAGTTTTTGAATTCTTTGTCACTGGGGTGACTGTTATCTGAAGTGTCATTGTATAATGACCCACACAAAACATCAAGGTATGCAAACATAGAACATGTAAAGGTGTTTAAAGCATTGTTCAGCCACACATCTGTTGTTATTACACATTATTAAATACACAATGAGAAGTTTTATTTGTAGATGTGTAGTATTGAATAGAAAAGCAAACCATTTAATATATTAAAGCCTTCTGTGGGGTTTCGTTTTTTTTTTGTGTCACCAGTGGAGAAGAAAGAGAAAAGAAGTGTGAAACCTCGAGAGTTGACTCCGTTTGAAGGAATGGAGGTAACAGATGACAAGCACTGACTGACTCTTTCTGTTTCTTTGTTTGTGTGTGTGTGTGTGTGTGTCTTGTTCCAACGCAGCCTTTTCATTGCCTTTTTTTCATGAATGCTCTGCAGCTTTCCAACTCTGGAAACAAGCGAACATGGATTTGACCAGCCTTTTTTTCTTCTTTCAATTTCTGAATGCACCTCTGTAGACTACAGCCAGGAACACTCTTTGTTTATGTTTACATTTGTGATAAGACATGGTCCGATTTCCTGCCGTATTTCTTGGCTGCTCAATGCGCTGCCTGATCTTCATAAACACAACTCCAAGTGACACAATGGCATTGTTGTGACTGTGTAGGGGCCGATGACTTTAAATAAAGAGGGATGATTCATCTCCACCCCGTTGTCAAAAAATTAAGCCAAAAAATCCTGGATACGGCTGCTGCCATCTTGTGCTGGTGATGTCATTTGGAGTCAGAGTCTGTGCAGTAGTGATAGTGGAGGGGAGCCGCGGTATCAAGGTCCCATCAAAAAAATCCGCCTGATGAATTGCAAGTCTGAGCTGTCGATCATGACGTTTCACCCCGTTTTATAGCATAAAATAACGAATTAAAAAACAAACTTATCAGAAACATTAACACCTAAAAAGACAAATTTATTTGACGTGTACTTGAGCCACCAGGGGGCAATCAAGATGATTTTGGCTTAACTTTTTGGAGAGGCCATGTCGTCCATCTTTATATACAGTCTATGAATGGGTCTCATACTAGATTTGCACCAGCACCAAAATATCATGCAATAAGCTATGATTCTCCACTTTTTTCAGTTTAACCTAATCTGCAGTACTGTTACTGCAGATAGCATGTTTTTTTAGTAGAATAGTTTGCTATGCCTTGTTCTTCAGTGTCTGTGTTTGTGTTTGTCTGTGCAGTTGAATGAGGAAGCCAGTATAACCAGAGTTGAAGAGTATGTGGAGCTGCTCTATGAAGGCGTCCCAGAGAAGATCAGAGGCTCCGCCCTCATTCTGCAGCTTGCCCGCAACCCTGATAACCTAGAGGAGCTGCTGCACAATGGTACATATATCGTACATACTTTTCCGAAACATACTTTAGTTATTAGTTATTAGTTCATAGCTTATCAATGGGGACGCTTTACCTTAACTTTTGGACAATCAAATGTGTGTTTATGATCCCATCTCTCTTTTTTTGCTCAGTTGTATTGTGTCTACTTGTGCTGTCATTTGGTCAAGGGGATTATAATCCAAATATCATTACAGATTACAGTGCAGCATTCAGGGAATGAAAGCCACTATTTTCACTAATGGAAATTGAGAAACACACACTATAGTTGCAATACATGTTTTTCTGTTATTTTTTTGTCACACATAAATATGCGCACAAATGTCAACAAAAGTATCTTGAAGCAAACCATTTTGGTGATGCAAACCAAGGCAACCAAGTGGTGTGACAGCGACAGTCTCAATCTGAAGTGAAAGCAGCATAAAATCGACTACATAAAAAAAAAACCAAGCATGTATAATTGATTTTGCACATGCTGTAGCTCGTTTCGCAGCCTGCTACAGTTCTACCTGTAGGTCATGTGACTTGATTTTTTAAAAACTGCACTTGTCTTTGTGTGCAGAGGCAGCTCTCAGTGCTCTGGCCAGAGTACTAAGGGAGGACTGGAAACAGAGTGTGGAGCTGGCCACCATCATCATTTACATCTTCTTCTGCTTCTCTAGGTAACACACACACACACACACATCTATATAGATCTCAACAGTGACCGCCCAGAACTGCTCTGGTTCTAGTGAATTTCCATTAATTTACTCCATTGATATTTCATAAAATCCTTATACAAGAGTTTTAAGCCTGGAACCAAACCAATAAGCTACGACATGAATCGTACCCATAAAGCGTTTTATTTGGAGGAAAACAAGTATTGGAAAATGGAAGAAAAGGCAAAGATACAATGACTGTGTAAATAATTGACAATGACATCAAAACAAGGTTGATTTCATACAGAATTGTGGCCTCTACATGTGCATATACCAATGTTTTACAACCTCGTAGCTTGTGGTAAGTCTACCTTTGATAATTACGACATTATGGCTAATAATCAAAATGTCAATGGAGAAAATAAGTGGGATTTTTACTTCCGGAACCTCACTGTTTTGTGCTCTATAGTGCCAGTATGTATTGCCGTTTCTGCTTCAGCCTCTTTCAAGGTGCATCTCTCCTCTCCTGTTCTCCAGTTTCTCCCAGTTTCATGCAGTGGTGAGTCAATATAAAATAGGTGCGTTGTGTATGAGCGTGGTGGAACATGAACTGAAGAGACACGACGTGTGGCGTGAGGAGCTGCGCAAGAAAAATAAAGCTTATATCCTTTGATCTGCTCTCATTTGCCCCCCCCCCCCCTCCCTGTCTTTTGTCAATTATAGTGTATGTCTGACCTCAATGTGACCTTTTGTATGTACAATATTCCTTAACACTATGTTGTATACGTGAGTCCTCACCAGAGAATGGCTCTCTGAGAAGAGACCAAGACAAAGCCCTGAGGAAATATCAAGGCCTTCGGGCGAAACAGGAACAACTGCTCAGAGGTAGGCTGACATTAAAAGCTAGTTTTACGAAACGTAACGCATGCATTTAATAAAAAGCATAAATCAGTATTTCTAAGAGCTGGTATTGCTTTGATTGCAACCAAGGAATACATTGAGTGATGCTACTAGAAATTAAATATTATCTCTAACTTTCCCTTGCACCTTCCGTTCCTCATTTCCTCCCCTCTCTCCATCTTCCTTTCCACGGTCTATCAGTGTCCCTTTACCTCTTACTGAACCTTGCCGAGGACACAAGGACGGAGCTGAAGATGAGGAATAAGAACATTGTTGGTCTGCTGGTCAAAGTTCTTGATCGGGATGATGAGGAGTTACTGGTGCTGGTGGTTTCATTCCTGAAAAAACTGTCCATCTTCTTGGAGAACAAGAATGACATGGTGAGTGGGAGACATGTTCATCCTGATTGTTTAGATTCATGGTGCGAGGAGGGGCCAAGGAAAAACCTGAACTATCTTTTTTTTCTCACCAATACCTTGGGATAATGAGTAATTCCCAACATGTCACTGCAAACAATGAGTCTCTAAATGTGGTGAGTAACACGTACAACCAGAATCCAGGGTCATGTTGACATGACTGCATCACATAATATCTGCACTTTTGTCAGCTGCACATTCATGCCGCCAATCTCCTTGTTTTACCACATCACAAAAGCTTTTCTGTCAGCTCTAACCAGTCGGACGATTCTCCTCTGACCTCTCTCATCAACTCAGAACCACTGCTCAATGCGTGTTGTCCGTTTTTGTTGTCATTCTGAGTAAAAAAAAAAATAGTAATGTCACAGTCAAAGTCACTGAGATACATTTCTTTCTCCATCCTGATGTTTGGGGTAACTGGAGCCCCTGATCTGATGATTTGCCTTGTCTTGACCTCTCATGCCACCAACTAAAACTGAAACCATAACCAGCGAAACTGAGTTATTCTTAGTCCCGTTTATGTATTTGCTCTTGTATTGTTTTCTCTGGAATCCAGTGTTCTCTAATATCCATCTCATTCATCTTAATCTTGTAAAGTATTTATTGAGTTACCCTCTGAATGTGTTCTGATCCTGAACTACTCTGTTCAGTCTCTGCTCTAATGACTGAGTCTGATTATTGTTAGTTTATAATTAGATCTGCTACCATGTGACTTTCAGGCTGAGGTGGAGACTGTAGAACGACTGGCTCACCTGGTGCCCTGCGACCATGAAGATCTGCTGAACCTGACTCTGCGTCTGCTGCTCAACCTCTCCTTTGACTCCGGGCTCCGAGCCAAGATGGTGGAAGTCGGACTGTTACCGAAATTGACTGGCTTGCTGGGTAAATATACTCACTGATATAACAGCATATGCTGGGGGGCAATGCCAATATCGATGCCAATATCGATGCCAATATCGATATTAGTAAGTACAATTCCAAAACAATACATCGGCATTTATATGTGTGTGCATGTGTTTGTGTGTGTGTGCGTGCGTGTGTGTATACACGCATATACACATTTTTTTACTTTTGTAATAAATATTTTTATCTGTCAATGATTCCTAAGATTGTCTTTATGAAACCCTTATGTCAGAGAAATGTAATTGATGCTTGATATTTTAGTTTAACCATAAACTTTAGAAAACACAAATACAACCAAATATATAGAATTTGAATTACGAAGATATACATAATATGTGACGTAAAATGTAAACATAAATGCACATGTTTTCTGCATTGTTTATTCGTTACAATAAAAGATATAATATCTGTAAATATAAGCAGCGATACAGAAAGGCTGTGAAAGGCTCATATCGGCCGATATTATCGGCCAACCGATATATCTGTCGGTCTCTGATATGTGCTGCCTCTATGTAAAGTATGCTATGCTATGCATTATTCACACTATAGTAGCCTTCCAAATTAATAATTAATAACCACGTTACATAATGTAGTGTGTTGGTTGTGATATTTTCTCCCTTCTCCATGAGCGAGGTGTCTCAATCCTTTATAAATATAAAAACATCTTATGTCTGTTTTGTCATTGTTTTGCAGGCGATGAGAGCAACCGTCAGGTCGTCCTGCGTATCCTGTATCACATCAGCATGGACGACCGCTTCAAGGGCATGTTTGTCTACACCGACTGTATACCTCAGGTATGACAGCAGCCTCTGAGAACCCTTTAAAAACCAACTAAAAGTGAATGAACTGTTGACCCGACCTTGGACAGTTTTTAAGTCAGAGATGTTTGTGTACATGTGCCCAGCTCATGCAAATGCTGTTTGAGTGTGGTGAGGAGGAAATTGAGGCCGAACTCATCTCCATCTGCATCAACCTGGCTGCAAACAAGAGGAATGCACAACTTACATGTGAAGGTATGTTAATATGAGCTGCATTTTATTGATTTTTTAAAAATATTTTAATATAGTATGAATTATGAACTAGACCAGAGTTCTTTTTAGAGTGGGAGGTGAGGCCACGCTTTGTCTGAGGGGATGCTGTTTCAGACTTTGAAAACCCCTGAACTGAACAAAGGCCCACTGACTCAAAAAAACTGCACCAGCAGATAGTCCATTCTTTATTAGTGAGAGGAAACATACAATCCTATTTGCCTGATGTGTTTCGGTTCTAAGATTGTCTCTGTGTGTCTCTGTCTGTCTGTAGGCAATGGGCTGAAGATGCTCATGAAGAGAGCTCTGAAGATGAAAGAATGTCTGCTGATGAAGATGATCAGAAACATCTCACAACATGATGGACCAACCAAACCACTGTTCATAGTCAGTTACTAATCCACAAAAAATAAAACAAGCCTAATTTCCAAAAATGTATTAGTCACACTGTTGTAATGTTATCAGTAGATAGCCTTTGTGTCACTGGAGGGTTTTCATGTGCCCTGATGTGATTTTATCTCCTTTGTCTGTTTTTATCCCGCTCAGGACTATGTTGGTGACCTGGCAGCAGAGATCCGTGCAGAAGAAGAGGAGGAGTGGGTTCTGGAGTGTCTGGGGACACTGGCCAACCTCACCATCCCTGACCTGGACTGGGAGCTGGTGCTGAAGGAGTACAACCTGGTACCTTACCTCAAAGACAGACTCAAACCAGGTACTAACCTGACCGAATTAATAGTTCCAAAAGTTCGGTCACTCCCTGGGGAAGTAGCATATTTTTTCATATTTTTTGAAGTGAAGACGGGGGTGTACACACATTAATGTATATTAAATGTAATAACAAATCAAAATGAGAAATGGCAGTGAAGGGGAACCGTAAAGAAAACTTTCAGATAAAACTGCATGTGTGCTGGCAGTAAGGTTGAGTTGGCATGGGATCAGTAGTGCAAGGGTGATGTAAGCAAAGCCGCATCTGAATAAGTGTCTTTTGTGTGTTGCTTAAAATCCTCCACTCAATACTTTTTTTTGTTTTACTGTTTTTGCTGCACCTTCTGTTCTACTGTAAATGCCTACATCACAAACATTCAGTAAGGGTTTTTTCTAACATCCATCTCCTCTGTCGTGCGTGCGTGTTTGTGTTTCAGGCTCAGCGGAGGAAGACCTCATCCTAGAGGTTGTGATTATGATTGGAACAGTTTCCATGGATGATGCCTGTGCTGCCATGCTGGCTAAATCTGGCATTATTCCTGCCCTTATCGAGCTACTGAATGGTAAAAGACACACACTAACATACACACACACGTTGGCATCTTTGGGGACTTAAAATAGACTTACACTAATTCCCTGGAAACTTACCATAACCACTACTTTCCTAATCTAATCTTCACCACTGATCTGAACATCTGCTTCTCCCCAATTTCGGCTTTCAACATAATGTCCAAATAAACTGGTTTCTATTGTGAAATGTGTAACCCAAGGTGACATGCCTATGACAGACACAATGAGGTAAAGCTCAAAGAAATGGGCACTGAGTACTTTTAAGTACTTTTACATTAGTAAAGGATGTGAATACTTTGATACTACCTTGATTTGTAACCGATAATAATAATAGATATAAAGATAATAATGATAATTGTGAAATACCATGGTCTGATGAAAATCTCATACAGTTGCAGTCTTATTCATGGGCAATACTAAATGTGAAAAAACATTTCAAGAGACATCATACTTGGTGAAATGTCCAGTATTTATTTATAACCTGCTCTCCATGTGCTCTCCTGTTTGTTACATGTAGCCCAACAGGAGGACGATGAGTTCGTGTGTCAGATTGTCTACGTCTTCTATCAGATGGTTTTTCACCAAGCCACACGAGACGTCATCATCAAAGACACCCGTATCCTTGCCACAATGGTCTACCCACATGTAAAGATTAGTGGGATCACAGTTTCTTTAGATCAGGCGACACTGTAAACTCTTCACACGCCAATCCTCAGAAGGGTACCGTGGTTTTTTCTTTAACCGTCTCTCTCTAGAGGCTCCAGCCTACCTGATAGACCTGATGCATGACAAGAATGCTGAGATTCGTAAAGTGTGTGACAACACCCTCGATATTATTGCTGTAAGTGAAACGCACGTTGTAGACGCGGCTGTAAGGAACAGATTTTACACATCAGGACAAGAGTCACTTCCTTAAATAAGAAATAGGAACACACATTAATGTCTGTATCTACAGGCGTTTCTCTCATTTAGTCTTTTCCTCATCTTGTAGGAGTACGACGAGGAGTGGGGGAGGAAGATCCAGTCCGAGAAGTTCCGTTTCCATAACAACCAGTGGTTGGAAATGGTCGAGAGTCGTCAGGCCGATGAGTCTGAAACATATCTCTACGATAATGACAATGACAGGACCGATCTATTCTATACTGCAGGTACACAAAACTCAGGACTTTGCATTACACTGCACAAGGTGACGAGCACAGCGGGTCATGTTAGTTTGTGAATTAGATTTTCTGAAATGCAAATTTTACCGCAAGAATTTGTAGAAGAGATTTTAGTTGCAGCACCTGCAGATCATTGTCCTGCTTTACTTACCTGTCAGTCCACAGGAGAGTGTGTCCATCTCCTCCATAATCACTACATCACTGTTCTCAAAGGCTCGTTCAGACCTGGTGTTAACATCTGTCTCAGGTGATCTGATCACATCACAGCTCTGAGTACATGTGTGAACACACCCAAGACTAATTAAGGACTGATTCTAATACGATCACACATTCAGAGGAGGTTCTGTGACGCATGTGGCCGCATCCTTTTTATCAGTGTGAACAGAACAGAATTGATGTACTCGGCCAATGGACACACATTGTGTTGCCAGGTGTGAGCTTGTGATCAGATCACCCGAGACAGATGTTACAGATGTTGAGCCCTCAGAACCAGCTTTCTATACGAAAATGGCTTGATAAAAAACCCTCGCCACAGCAAGGCGTTCGATGAAGAGGTTTAGGTGAGGTCCACTGATATGGATGAAAAAAATACGTGCCATAACTGGCGATGTATGTTTTTTTCCGATGCATATGCGCAACATGCATGCCAACTGCCAAAGATGTCAGTCCGCTGGCCATTGCGCAACACTGTTAACAGGTACATGAATACATAAAGTATTATACTATAATTCGAGTTGCTGATATTAACAAAACAAGGTGATATATATATATGTGTAAATGTATTTTTTATATTTAAGTTTTTTATTATTATATTTAATTAAAATATGTATAATTGCTTCAAAGTGTTGAAATACGCCTCATAAGTAGGAAAAACTTGGTTTGATTAACAGCAGACGTACTTGAATCCTACGACAGGTCCGGAGCAGTCGTAAATTCTGTTCGTACTTGAAAGAAATGTAAAATCCGAGAAAATTGGTGAATGCGGGAAGTTCTCCTAAATCCCTCGTACACACCATTTAAGAACAAATCTGTTCGCACGAATGATTCTTGCATGAGGCCCACTGGGTGATAAAGGAAACGACTACACTACATACAGTTTTGGCTGTAGCAACATTCAGAAGAGGCTGATTATTTTCCATTTTTCTGGCCAAGTATGACGTGTAAGACCTGATATGTAACACCATAGATCTTGTGTGATTTTTATCCTCCTGTGTCTGTAGATGGAATAACCCCAGCAGATGGCAGCGTAAGCCCAGATTTCTTCAGTGACCTTCAGGCTCAAAATGGAGACTCGTACCACACAGAGTGAGTTAACGTTCCATTCCCCAGAAACGGTAGAAAGTGCTTTTAACATACCAACAATCAGCAGAGAATGTGGTCAACAATGAAATTGGCGACGATTATCTAGCAGCTCATTGATTATCTAGTTATATTAGGATTTCACACACACACACACACACACACACACACCGACTGCTGAGGAAGACGTCATATTTAACTAAACAAAGTTGGTCACACTTGAATTCAGCTAACTGATGGTGACACTTTTCTTTTATCAGAAGATACTCACCAGGACCTTGAGGCCTATTCTCTGTGTCCACTCACTATCTCACTTTAGGTTCCCACAGGTTCAAGGTAACTAAGGGTCAACCAATATGGCTTTTTCAGGGCCGATACCGATATCAATTATTTCTAATCTAAGAGGCCAATAACCGAATTTTGAAACCTATACTTGTCTGCAGTAAAAAAAGTGTCAAAAGGCGTCAAAATTTAGAATAATAAAAATTCTTAACACAAAACTTTGTTGCAATGCCTTAAAGCATATGTTAAATTCACAGAAACTTTCAGCAGGACAAAGTGCAGGGAGCTATCAGCAGCATTATTATGAAGTTGAACAAACAAGCACAGATGGGACATAGCTATAGTCCAGAGCCCAAAAAGTGGTGAATATCGGGCCAGGCCGATGATTGGTTGACCCCTAATGGTAACATCCTGTGACAATTAATTTGACTGCCCTTGTTTTCCAGAGACGACAAAGGTGTCTTCGATCAGACCAGTTCGTCACCTGGACGACCAGCCACTGCCTACGGCTTTCGACCTGACGAGCAGCCCTTCTACCAGTACTCATAGACATACACACACACGCCTGGTCTGGTGAACACATAGGGACGTCCTGTCTACTTAAAACCGTTCCCCATCCACAATCCACGTTTCACTACTAGAATTACATTATCATGAGTGAATGTGAAGACATGGTCATAATTGGTGAAATGCAGCCCCCTCGAAAACTGCTGGTTATGTCAGCTTATGTTGAGTTTCCTGTGGGTGACCAAATATTATAACAGAATGTGAACAGACTTTACATTTCCAGTAATGTATGTTGGTAAGTTTGGCATGAATTATGTTTGTAACAATGAATTTTTGTTACCTTGTCAAATCCACTGGAAAATCAGGCAGATACTTTCTAACACTCCGATGTCGAGGGATTTGAGATCCAGGAGTCTGACTCGTAACACTGTCAACACACTAACCTTTAGTTACACAGTCATTTTATTATCATGCACTATAATGAACATAACTTTCATTTTTTAAATGTCACTGTAAACTGGGCACATTGTGGCTGGTGATCCTCACATCTGGTGCCTGTACTTCGAAGCAGGATCTGCGGTTATCCAGGTAACTTCAGGTTTAACTCTGGGTTTTTTTCCATCCTGCGAAGCTGGTTCTCTCTGACCTGTTTCTTGACTCCGGAGCAGGTTAAGTTTGAGATTAGATATCAAAACCTGTCACCGGCCTGACTACTGACCAATCAGATCACTGGAAAACTAGAGTCACCGTTCTACAGGATCCTGTCAGGGACAAATATGATGACAAATAATAAAGCACAGCAGATTTTTATAGTTGAGTGGAATCATGTTGCTGTTCTAGACTTTTCATGTTTATCATGCTAAATAAATGCATAGGGAAATAAAGATTAGAGCTGCATTTGAATTCAATAAAGATTATTTGATTCCCGACAGAATCTCTGACAGTGTTTTACTTCCTTATTCTATCACTGCAGGAGACTGATGATAAATAGTAACAAAAAATAAATTATATTTGTTATTAGATCAATATTTGTAATTAACGACTTCGCTTCTTTCACACGAAAACGCTCGTAATCCGATAGGAAAACCCAGGGTTGACTGAGACAGTTGATATCCAGCTTCGTAGCACCGGTTTTCCAGGATGGTCAAGATAACGGAAACATCCAGGGTATGTTGAGCTCGCTTCGTAGTACAGGCCCCTGAGTGCAAATTGGAAATTTGGAAAAATTCTTGGAATATTGCAGAATTGACTCTTGGGAGAGGTGCAAAAATTTAAAAGAGAGAGTATAGAAGTTAAATGCGACTGGGTGCAATGGAAACAGATTCAGCGAATAAATGATGACTCTGCAGGAGAGATGCAAAATGGCAGCAGATGAAAAAAATCAGGCTTATGTGGACTAGTGAGGAGTCTGCAGTCTTCCTCTCCGTCACTGAGCTTTCCATCACATTAATGCCTTCATGCATCCCTTTAATTAAGTCATCTTATTTCAGTTTCTTCCACTGCAGTGGTATAATGGCTCCTGGCTAAAGAATTAGCACCTACTGCTTATCTCAATGAACCAACATCTAATATTCACATAATTGTAGTGGGTTGAGACATAAAGTAAAATGATCTCCCTAAGTTTTCAAAAAATGTTCACATTTGCGTTACATTGTTAGACTCATAATAGACAGAGGAAATGATCAAGATAAATGCAGTAGTGCCAGGATTATTATTGTACGGTGGTATTTACCTCTTAATATACTGAGTATTGGGTGTCGCTCACCTTTCTGACCACAAGAGTGCAGGGAACACTGACATGATATGCCGCTGCTGAGCAAAAGCAAAACCAAATGCGTCTTTGTCCTTCCAAAATATCAGTCGCTAAATATCAAATGTCAGTCGCTAATATAATTATAACTCTTATGGCAAGGATTTGCTTCCATATCGCTGGCCCAGCTCTAGTTTTCTCATGAGGCACAAGAGTCTGATCTAAATTTTTAACAATAACCCAACACTAGTAGTGAGCAAGTTTTACAATGCTCCCTCTTTTATCCCTGTTTTAACAGCAGTGACTTCAGGAGATTCGGACCATGGGGAAAGAATGTTGTTGTTGTTGTGTTGACAGTGTTATTTGTATCATAAGAACCTTATGTGAATCAGTGCAGCACAAATATAGTTTTCAAACCAAAAACAATTTTGTGCCATGGACTAAACAACACAAATCTTAGAGAAGTGGAGAGTCACATTCTGTTATGTGCTGGACAGTGACATTTAGTTACATACTGTTATTACTTAAGCATATTTGCACATTTAGTTACATTTTCATGCATGGTCATGTTTTTTTTTTTTATCCTAAATTATTGTTAGTCTGCTGTATGTACAGTATATTATTGTGTTTTTATAATAGTTGATTTTATTGCTACTTAACAAGACACTGTAAAAGAAGAAGTAAATACTGGACCATAGATACTCTCCATCTGTCACTGTCTTTCTTCTTCAGGTTCTTAAATAAAAACACACGTCATATGACTTTTGACTGTTTTTCATGGGCACCCTGTGCAGTTTACTTGTACACAAATGTATTTGTATTATGTTAATGTTTTATACCAGATGCATATGTGAGTCTCTTCAAATATTTTAGTTTGCTTTAGTTTTTTTGACAAAATTCTAATCTATCGATGAAATACATGTCAGACTTTGTTACAGATAAAATGATATAGTCCTGGACTTATTACCCCGTGGCCCTGCATCGCCAACGCAAGCGGGGTATTGTTTTTTATACCCTTTTGGAGCTAGATATCTTCACAAATCACACAGATACAATCGAAAGCTTGTATTGATCAGGAAATTATTCCCCATCAAATAACGTCATGCATAGTTCATAAAATCTGTATCTGTAAAACTCTGTATCCTATAGGACTAAAGACATAGCCCAACGATAATAGATCAAAAATGATCTATGACTAGGTGGTAGGAATGACGTCGTCATGACATCACAAAGTCAGAAAATGATGTCTGATAGAAAAGGTGGGGGACTTGAGAAACATGACATGACAAGTTACAAATTTTAGGAACTTGCTTTATGTACTGACACTGACAAATGACTCAACTTGACTCTGACTTGTTATTCATGACTTGAGATGGATGACTTGAAAAGACTTTTGTGTTTTTCTGAATATTGAGAGAGGGTGTGTTTTGTTTTGAAACATGCTTTAGTGATTTCTGTCGCGCTGCATTGTACAAAAAGCTGTCAACCTGCAAGGACACAACACAGGACGCTGCTAACACGGACTCTTCATTGGTGTTAGAGGCTTGTTATTGTTTGCCAAACATGTCCAATATCATCAAGATTTATAAAAGCATACGCTGCAACAGTTTCTATTCATTTTGACATTCAAATTCACCTTTTCATGACCACTGTCTTTTTACTTATAAATGTGGAAACTGGGCGAGATCGTCAGAATTTCATGTGACTTGACTTGTGACTTGCTTGACCTGAACAGTGACCTCCCACCCGCTCAATTCTTGCCACAGTGACCAGGTGACTTTCTTGAAACTTGTGCATTGACTTACTCCCACCGCTTTCATTGTGAAGTAATACATTAACTTTTGCAACCAATAAGATTTGATTATTTAGAAGAACCAATCACTCATCATCATGTGGTATAAATGATGTTATGCTTACGGCATTATGAAAAAGTTATCATGTTAGCCTGATTGGGGTATATACAGTATGCAGGGTATGCTTGTATTAATGACGCCGCAGACAAAGTCAGCGACTTGCTGGTGAACCCAGTGGAGCATTTGGCAGCTACAGAACAAGATATTTTGCTCAGGAGTCAGTGCCGATAACTAAATCACAGAGAGTGAATGTTGACTTGCATTCATCAGGTGACAAGAAATATGAGCTAATGTTGCTCTGTGGGCCTTGGCTATGTAAATGGACACATTCACTTTACAATAACAGCCTCATGAAGTAGTCAAACAATCAATTAAAGTAGCTTCAAGAACACAATGCCGACAACATATTTACTAGGCTTCTTCTTCAAGTAGTAGTATAAAAATGTGACGCGGAAATAATGGAATGGGTTTAAATTTCCCCCTTGCTGTTCTCACTTCATCTTGTTTACCTCTCTCTCTTCTTTGTCCCATCAGTCAGGGTCTGCAGTCGTCCTGTTTCATGTGACTGTCAGAGGGTGCTGCTGCTGTCGGGACAGGGGCTCACGACCGTCTCCACTTCAATGACCTCTGTCACGAGGTCTCTGATGATAGCCACACTGTCCAAATGCAGCCCTGCAGAACCTTCTGTCTGCGATTCCATTGGCTGAGTGCTTTGGGGGAGCTCCTCTTCCACTTCCTCTTCTTCTTTTCCTTCCCCATCCACCTCTGCTTCCTGCTGCTCATCTTTTCTGTCCTCGAGCTCAATGCCTTTCTCTTCATCATCCACCCTCCCTTCCGCCTTCTCTCCTGCCTCTGCCTCTCTCTGTTTCTCCTCTTTTGACCTCTCCACCTCCCAGCTGGCCTTAATTTCCCCAGTCAGGTAGACAGCTCTGTCAGTTGTCCCCTGTGCCATCGTCTGCATCACATAGGGGGCTGTGGCGTCGCAACCGATTGCCTGGTTCAGGGACTCGAGGCTGATTTTCGTTGGACTCTCTGTGCAGGGTTGGAGTGGTGGTGAAGGGCAGGAGGGCTGAACAGTAAGAGCATCCTCTGATATTTGATCTGAAGTAGCAGGATTCTCATGCGTTGCGGATTGATCGCTTTGAGCACATTTGGCCGCGACATCTGTGGACTGCGGCGAGGAGAGAATGCACGTTGAAGGCTCAGGGGAGGCCGGGGTGGGGTTAGCGGATTCTGGTACTGTAGAGGCGTCAGGTGTTCCAGACTCAGATGAGACCGAGTCTGTCGTCGATGGGGTGTCCGTTCCAGGTCGAAGGTCTTCATGGATTTCCTCAGAGGGAGAAGCCTCCTCAGTTGGAGGAACATCGGACTGTCGTGTCACGACAATCACAGGCGATAGAGGCACTTTGCTGTGGTCTGAACTTTGACTGCTACTGAGATCCAATCCAGCTGCAGCGTTAGGTTCTGGGTCACTCTGAGGCTGAGCTGTGACCATCTGAGCCCCCTCCTCTTCTTCAGGAGCAGACTCTCTATCTGCACTGTGCCCAGCTGAGGAAGAACCTTGAGCGCGACTGGCTGGGCTGCCTGGTGCAGAGCAAGGAGGCGTCTGTCCCAAGAGGCTGTACTCACTGACGGACAGATCTGAAGTGCCCAGTAAGAGATTGTCGCTCTTCGTACCGGCAGGATCCTGCACCACTGAGGAGAAGGAAGGTAAAATGTATGTTAAAGTTGACGATTATAACAAACATATTCCAATGCAGAGTGACTTTATTATGAGAATAAATGTACATCTACTGTTTAGGACAACAAAGTCATGGGCCCATTGATGTTTCAAGTATTTTAATGGTACCTGATTGTATTAAAATATGTACAATGTGTTTGAGGCCAAAAACATATGTTTAAAAAATAATGATATGAGTGACAAAGTTGTCAGGGTTTTGAAACAGCATGTAAAGAGACGCCATTTTAAAAGTTAATTTAAATAAATTTAATTTATATGAAGTGAATATAAAACATGCAGACAAACTGGGGGCCTGGGATTCTGGCTGCAGTCTTAACATGAACTGAACTGTCGAAGTTGCACAGGTAGTTTTTTGTTTTGACCGTGCCCAGTCAAGTTCACCTGTTTCTATCTCTGTACTCAGGATGGTTCTCAGTACATCATCGTAGACGTTCTGCACCAGGATGAAACTGCTGTAGTCAGAGAAGATGTACTGCTCAAACTGCTGCAGCTCCTGCAAACAGAAAACACAATTTAAATATCTGTGGATCAAAATGGCTGAAATGAGACGGTTAGACGGACTGAAGTGATATTTTGGACCTACAGTTTTCCACTTGCTGTCCATCCTCCTGGCGAGAGCGGGCAGAGTGATCTCCAGCAGGGCTTCCTGATAGAGCCTCCTCTGGACGACTCTGCTGTCGTAGTCCAGCTGCTGCTCATACACACAATTTTCACATACTGAGTCCTAATATCGAGGTTATTTTTGATCACTGTTTTATTGTTACTGTTGTATTGTATATTATCTTGTATTAACTCACCCAAAAAATATTTTCAACCACAATAGTACAAAAGGGTAGTGTGTCATGCACAGACTCGTTTTTGGGCTGCAGAGGTTTGTCATCAGAGCAGTTATTTAACATAACTTCACGAATATTGTGACAAGCTTTGCTCCAGCTCGTGTTTGAGGGCTAAACTGAACACCAGCTTCAGTTTTAGATTTTGTGAGCACATTTTGGCTGGTTAACGGCAACGCAACTGTAAAGAGCTGTTTAAACTCTAGTCTTGGCTTTAAGACAATAGGTTGGGGTTATGTATTTACTTCTGATGGGTAAGGTTTGGGTTAGATGCTGCTATCTACATACGCCAGTTTCCTGAAGAGAATGTTGCATTTCTTCTTGTTTTATTTGAAAACCTTCTATTCATTTAAATCTCTTACATATTCTGTGAAAATATCCAGATTTAGTAAATTTGTATTAATATTTAGATTCAAAGAAGTATTTCTATCACATTTCTTCATAATTTTCTTCTGCCTAAAAAATGATGTCCTGCAACAAAATTCACAGGACAACATTGAATATTCTGTGATGTATTTCTTTACCTTCAGCACTCTTTCTTTATCCCTATCCATCTTGACAGGCACTTGAGAAGGCTGCAGTCTGGCTGCTGATTGGAGGAACAGCTCCAAGGTGTACACAGCACTGTCCAGCAGCTGGAAGATACACACAGTCTGTGATACAAACTCGAGGCTCTCAACTCTTACTGTTTTGCCCAGGTTGTGGGTGTACTGAACCAAGCCTTTTGCCACTCGAGTTTGGTCAGCTGCAGTTCTCACCCGCTCCATCTCCAGATGTGCCGAGTGAACCAGCCTCTGAGTGCTGCTCAATCCAAACCGCTGTTTTAAGTCAGCGAGGATCTCTGTCAGGTTCTTCACCTGCCTGTAGCACTGATCCAGACTGATGAAGCGCAGGGGCAACAAGGCCTGGAGCACACACATACACACACGCAACCATAACAATGAGCTAAAAGCAAACAACTACGCTCTTGAAGACTTTGCACTTTAAGAAATTTAAGCGTGGACTTTGACTCAGAAAACTCAAAGGTCTCTCTCACCTTCTTTGTCTCTTCTGTCCCTCCACCTGTGTGTGTGAGGGCCGAGTCCATCTGCGTGTGCAGTGTGTGTTGCATCCCCTGGATACTTGCACTTATGTTCTCAGTAAGCACTTCAAGAATGGACGACATATAGGGTGCAACCAACTCGCTGTAGACTTTCGCTGCTTCTTCACATATACACACTGGAACACAAACACAAACACAAACACACATTCACTTTGAGAGGTTTTCATTGGAAGTTAGTGTGGGACTCTCATCAGGAAGATGCGGCTACAGGTTTAAAAGTACTGTGTTTATGTTCAAAGTTCCTTAAAGGTTAAAGGTCAGTGTGCTGTACCTCTGACTTTCTGGTCCAGGTAGGACAGAGAGGACATGATCTGGTCCAGGTTGGATCTGATGACCGCCTGATTGGCTAATGCTGTCTGACGACACTCGTCCCTCAGAATCTCCAAACTTGCTGTTAGCATCTCCAGCACCAACGTGTAGGTTGCATGCACTGTCTAAACATAAAAACAGCAAAACATAAAAACACTGGGTGACAAATGATGCACTCAATGTGTCACAGCTGTGTTAAATAAACTTTAAATTGTGTTAATCAAATTAAATGCATGTAAAATATGTAATTATATTCATTCTGTAAAAGTTATTAGAACCAGGAGGTTATAAAGTCAAGAACAAGTGCACAACTATATATTGCCCAATGGAATGGGAAAAAAGTGTGACCATGTCATGTGCAATACCATCCCAAAATGCAATGCTTCATATTTAACACACACAGACGTTAGATCTATGAAACACTTTCAGAAGTGTCTGAAATCACAGCTCAGTTTATATTCACTATTTATTTTTTACCGTAGGACATAGTTACAATGTTTTTTTTAAGATTAAAGTCTGAATTATTTAAACAGGCAAGTGAAGATAGAATTATTTGCTTATTTATCCTAAATATTCTAGGATAACATTTGCTGGGGTGGTGTGTTTCTTCTCAATCAGTAGATCATCGATAACATGCATAATTTAGTTTGACCTACTTTTCATTTTCAGATTTTCCGGAGTGTCTCTTGTACTCTGGATTTTTCAACAGACCTGATTAAGTGTGTTTTTGTTACCCGGCTCCATCCACCTGTTTTTATGTTCATTTTCAGTTTGCATTATGAAGTAACTGGATGGAAACACCAGAATTGTTTGGGGAAAAAGTTAAAATATAAAAAAGTTGTATATGCTTGTCTGTGGCGGAAAAGTCAGTGTGTCCATGCAAATAAAGTATCCTGAAGTACCATGGAAACAGACTTTTGCTCCACTGGTGAGACAAAAACCTGCGGCAGACAGAAACATCATATCTACTGTAACTTATCTTGTTTCCATCATGTTTTCAATTGTTTGAGCGTTGACTGGAGCTATTTTAATTCCATCACTTCATTCCTTCTACTGCAATGGTTCAAAAATAGTCCAGAAAATGTTGCTGTTTCATCAGAAGGAATATATGTTAAAGGAAGTTTCTTTAAACGGCATAAACACATCAAACGACACCTCCACTCACTGTATGCTGCATTCAAGGACTGTCAGATAATCAACAGTTGAGCACCAGAGCTGGAGGACACCACAAAAACCCTCTCAAAAATGTTTGGGTGCATTTGTTTAACTCACAGCCAACCACTGTCGTATCCTTTCAATCTTCTTGCCCTTCACTCTGGACTGAAGCTGACTCTGTAACCATGGCAACACTTCCTCCATCACCTGGGAGGCCAGAACCTACACACGCAAGAGCACAGTTGATTGAGCAAGTAGACAATGCACCAGACATGTGTGTATGTGTGTGTGTGCGTGCGTGTTTGTGTGTGTGTGTGTGTGTGTGTGTGTGTGTGTGTGTGTGTGTGTGTGTGTGTGTGTGTGTGTGTGTGTGTGTGTGTGTGTGTGTGTGTGTGTGTGTGTGTGTGTGTGTGTGTGTGTGTGTGTGTGTGTGTGTGTGTGTGTGTGTGTGTGTGTGTGTGTGTGTGTGTGTGTGTGTGAGTGTGTGTGTGTGTGTGTGAGTGTGTGTGTGCGCACTGACTTGTTCCTCAGTGCCCAGCAGCATTTCCCAGGATTCGTAGCATCCTTTGTCCTGTCGGTAGATTCTGAGTGCTCGGATGAACGCCTCACTCTCATAGGAGGACTCACGCCAGGGATCTGCAGGAGGTGAGGTAGTACAGTAGTTATGACTCTGTAGGAGTTTGGTGGAAATCACGCACGGCCCTTCTTTCTACCTTTGTGCTGATCCATACATCATCAGAAGACATTTGACAAGGCTCAGAATCAGGTTGAGTGTCTCCTCAACCATTTGGCCGTTAGTTGAGTTGAGGAGATTCTTCATTAATTACAACTTACAAGGGTGGATAAACTGTAAATAAATAAATAAAGGGTAACCCAACAGCAAACAGGTTGTCCTATTGTAAGGCTATTGAATGAGATCATTTTACATTTTGTCGGCATTTATGGAGGTTTTGTAAAATGTAGGCTGGTATATTTCAAATTGTGAACAAATCCCATTAAAAGACTCACACCAACACTAACTTGTACTTTGTGTGGCTCCACAGCCTGATACGCCTTATTCCTCTGTTCCACAGAGATCTATTACTGTACTAGAACACATCGATTAGCCGCACTGTTGCAATGAGTGACGATGTATTTCGTTTTTTACAGTTTAATGTTGTGGTGTTATGTTCTGCTTTTTTTCTTTGCTGTGTCCCACTATTGTGGACCAGTTGCCCACAGTGCCACTGGGCTTTTTTTCCTATTAAACTGACACAACAAATTTGAGGAACAGAAAGCTCCTGCAAAGCTCAGCACACTTCCCTTTATCATCAGCACCTTTAGTATTAATCACAATGATGCAACTCCAGCTTCCTCCCACAGCCTTAAGACATGAGATTCAGCCTGGACTGGCTGGCGACCAGTCCAGGCTGAACCTCACCCAGTGTGAGATGGGATTGACTCCAGCCTCCCCGAGACCCACAAAGGACAAGTGGTATATTTAATAGATGGATGGATGGATGGATGGATTTTTTCCCCCTGCGAATGTCACTGACATGTGATGTGATGCTCCAGTGTCTCATACCGAATACAGAAACAGTAATCTGTAAAATAACTAATCCAATTTTTAAATAACATGCTCACCTTCATCTGAATTAGTCCAAACAGGAGGGTTACTACATACACCAGAACCAGTACCCTAAACCTAACCTTTTCTAATGGTGAAGTTGCATATTGCAAACAACTGAATACCCTTCACTTCACCCTCCTCTTCCAAATGTGTAGGAGAATGGACGGCTGCCTTCAGGTAATGTGGAAGTGCAAAAGGCCCTCTCTAGGGTCAGTGTTTGGATTGTCCATTCTGGGCTACTGTAGAAACAGAAGAGGACCTGCTCCCAATAAAGAGCTTATTCTTAGGTAATGAAAATACAAAAAGCTTAGTTTCAAGCGGTTAATACACTAATGGAAACATAATTATGAATATCACATCCCATTACTGCCAAAATATGGCCCTAAAGCCTACATGCTGGACCTTTAAGAAACTGCAGAAGCACTAACTTTCTTTGAAATGAAGTATTCTCAAAAATAAGTTTCCCTTCTTACTCCCGTAAAGAAAGTTATTTTGTGTGGACACCAGATGGAGCAATCATCAGTTAATAAGACAAAAAGGAATAGTTAAATCAAAGAATTTCAAGATGCTTGGTACTAAAAGTAAAGTGGGAATGTTATATGGAAAAAGATTAATATATTATGTTAGCATTAATGTGATTCCTCACACTGCTGGCTAGCTGTGTGTTGCTTCCTGTTGCTGTGGTGGCTGTGCAGCAACCTCATGACTTAAAGTAAAGTAGTTATTTCTGGTTTGTATCCTAACCACACAGGAAGTCAACAGCATTCATATTTTTATCTGTCACCAGGGCAACCACAACATCAAGTGACAAACTGAAATGAAAAGAAGTCTGCAACAGTGGGATTAAATATTTTACACACTCATCTTTACATTGGTGTGTCGTGTCATGTCCTATTTGAATTATTAAAATCCTTTTGGCACCTAAAACACTGCATGGGACCATTTATTAACTAGATATAATTCAAGGCAGGTCATGTTGTTCATTAGTGAGTTACTTTTTAGTTTTTTATTGTTTCAATTAACAAATGATTATGTTTTTTTTATTGAAATGCATATATCGTGTCCTGTGCTAGCTCCATTTAACATAAGACGAGTATGACGGGCCCCCCAGTTGAATTATTATTAGTCTATAGCATCTGATGCTAAATGCATTTCAGTGTAAGTTAACAACAAAGTACAATTGCATCGCTAATGAGAGGACAGAGATGAGACTGAAGATTGAATCTCTGGTACAGTACAAAAGTAGAGCCACAATGTATTTCGACTTGCTTTGCATACAAATGTATGTATAATCGTATTTTTCCTTAATGATGTGAAATCGTCTATTTCCCCAAGGAATTTCAGCAGTTGACCTTCAATACAAACCTAAATTTGTTCTTTTTACATTTCTCTTTGGCTACAGATTAAACTACCAACTTAAGCATTGAGCTTCAGAGGTGCTGGCGGGTGATTTGATTGTCTGTTGATTGTTTGGAAGGGGCAGAGCTCGCTGTTTTTTCTCTGCTTCTGGTTGCTGTTGTAACAGTAACAGTTAACGGCACGAGGAATTTCCCTTTATTTACTTCTAGATTCTTATGAGTCAGTTGCTTTAATGACTTCAGAATTATAGACACCACAAGCACAAAATGAACGTGTCTCCTTATGAGGTACAGTGTGTTTTACTTCTTGTTTTACTCACCATAAACCATAAGATGCATTAAGCAACAAAACATTATTGGTAAGGCATTCAACTACAAGCTGTGTTAATCCTTCTTTAATAAGTTACATGAAATTTGTATCAATCATCTCTTCTCAATCAAGGAAAGAAGGCATATCCTTTTGTTTGTGAAAATGTTGGAACTATTCCTTTACTGCAGCGGAGCCGCTGTTGTTGATGAGGTTTGAGTTTATTCCCTGATTTTTGGCCAAGTCTTGCATTGTTGGACAGTACCTAGTCACTTCATCTGGTCTTTTGTCCCCTATTCATAACAGACCGCATACTCTGAACTCAGAGACGGCACCGAGTGTAAAACTAGGCCACAGAGAAAATGTGCGTGTGAGTGTTTTACCAAGGTTTCTGTGTCTAATGCAGGTCTTGAGCGCAGACAGGAAGTGATCTCGTTCCTCTTCCTGTTGGAAGAGAAAGCAGGTGTGGCCTGTGTAGGGCAGGTGCAGATACACAGCAAACACATCTGGAGATGACACCACTGAAGAAGAATCCTCCTTCACTCCTAAACAATAAAGAGATGGCAGGTGTGTTACAGGTGTGGACTTAGGTGGTTTGTCTTCCAAAACAACTCATTAGCAGTTTGCGATGGTTGGACAGTACATTTATGTCTTAGTTCAAAACTACTTGGTTAAGGGAAGGGGAAGATAACCCTTGTGGTTAAAAGAGAATTTCTCTGGTATCACAGTCACATCCAACCCTCAAGACTGTGGGTAGTTTAAAGATAAAGATGTTGTGGCTTACACCTTCAAGCTTGGCATCAGTTTAGCTGGTTGTGACATCACCCTAATGCTCCTCAAAATCACTAAATTATTTTTGTATTTAGATAAAAAGAGTTCACAAAATAGGTAAAAGCCTGCAAAGATTACACACTTGTGACACATCTGAGAAAACACATTTGTCAGACACTTACAGAGTCTTAGTTGCAGAGTTTATTTGCAGAGAGGGCTTTGTCGTAGGCCTGAAACCCTAAAGAGCTATGTCTTTAACACCTGACCCCGAGGGAACATGTCAGGAGACCCAAAGCTTAACAAAAAGAAAAATGATATTGACACTCTAGAGGACCCTGTTAGTTTGGAGCCAGGTGGCAGAGACCGTTGGACGAACGTGTTGCATTAGCCTGAGGAAGCTGCCTCAGGGATGGATGGGAAAAAAATTGACAAAAATAAAGATTGGGGTCTTGTGTCAGGTTTGGTTTTCAAATTTGAAAGTACCAGTCAGATTCATTCGGTCCAACACCATAGGTACAAAGAAATAGGTTAATCCTACCATTGAGTATTCCGGTACAAATTTGCTCCAGGTGAGCTCTGGACTCCTCCTCTGTGGTCAGCACTCTGCCTCCCGCGGGCTTGAGGATCAACTTAGCGGCACATCCACGATCGAAAGACTACAGGTGGCAACACAAGTGAGACAGAGAGGGAGGCGGACAGAGCATTTAGACGTGTCAAAGGTCAAGCTGAAGACCCTGATGGAATTACATCTTGAATCTTGAAAGTCTACCCAAGTCGCCTCCGCTCCACGATGTGTTAAAGGATCTACAGTTGTACCTGTATCCTAACCCAAGAAAACACCAGTGACATTTCTGAAGGATTATTACACTGAGAGCAGTAATGATAGAAGGCTTTGAGACATTACATGTGCGATAACAAACTTGCTGGCTGATCCATTGCAGTTTGCTTATCTGTTTATATCCACTTACATAAATTGAGGATGCAGTCTCCCATGTCCTGCCCACTGCTCCTGAACATCTTGAGGGGAGGCACATCTATCTGTCAGACTGCTTGTTACCAAATAGAGCTCTGCCTTTGTTACTACTGTGCCAACGGCACCGATTTTTAAACACAGCGATCTGGGCCTTGGTCCTTTCTATCTGTGCTTGAGTGTACAATTGTCTTGCCAGACAGAGAGGTTGGGAGAAACCCTCTCTTTTTTTTCTGAACATTAGTTGTGAGGACCTTTTGGCTGGTCCTCATAATACAGGGCTTTAAGGTTGAGGTAAGAATGAGGGCAAGGGGCCGGGGAACGCATCATGTCAATGAATCTCCTAACAACTTTAGAGAGATCCAACATATGTATTTGTGTGTGTGTGTGTGTGTGTGTGTGTGTATACATATACACACAAAGGGGTGCATGATATGTAATCATGTGTTACCATTGTACTGTACTGCTTCTAATGCAATGAACTTCAACAATGTCCAACATACGGTTTACATTAGGAATGTCATGTATGTTTTGTGTGTAAAAGTGTGTTACCTCTTTGTTTTCATGTATCTCCACTTGGTAGTCTCTTCTCAGGACAGCGTACCTCTCTCTGCATTTCTTTCCCTGCTCGTCCCAGCAGGAGAACTTAACATTGCCTTGGTACAGCGCCTCTTCTGGAGCATACTGAGGCTGAGGCGCGCGGATGCACACACACACACACACACACACACACACACACACACACACACAGATTTAACTTTTGTCATATTAAAAAAATGTGCAAACATTTTCCAGCTGCTTCCACCTGGAATACGTGGTCAACCAGTGTGGACTGATTGGCAGGTGCAGTTCCTACCCTCTGTGTGAGCAACAGGCCCCTCCCCTCTTTCCTAGGCTCCAGCTCCTGGTGTAAGTGTCCGACATAGGCTGAAGAGTACTGCTGACGGTAAAACACACTGAAGCTCTGGAACGTACTGTCAACAAGTCCTGGATACAACAACAACAAAAAAATGATTTCAGTATACACATTTCTCTATTTGCCTGGCCCCTTTAAAAAATGTAATTCCTACTCACTCAAAACTGATCAATTCATAGCAAGTGTAATTCTAAGTGGTGGGTTCAGAACTTTACAACTGCACAAATCCATATTTCTACATTCACAACAATAACTGTCAATGTAAAACTTTCACCCTCGGAACATTTAAGCCCGTTTTAGCTCATTGTTTTGATTTTATGGCGCATAACTTTACAGTTTTGGTTGACGTTCATCGCTCTCATCAACCAACTGCACCACCTGTTCAACATAAGCAGACAACGTTAGCAGCTGGCAATTACGTTTCACATTGGTGTGTCGTGTCATGTCCTATTTGAATTATTAAAATCCTTTTGGCAGCTAAAGAAGCAAATATTTTACTCATGGTTTGGTTGGAGACCAAAAACAAAGCTCAAAGGGGGACTGTTGAACTTATATT
The DNA here is from genome assembly GCF_022379125.1 of Scophthalmus maximus. Taxonomy (NCBI): domain Eukaryota; kingdom Metazoa; phylum Chordata; class Actinopteri; order Pleuronectiformes; family Scophthalmidae; genus Scophthalmus; species Scophthalmus maximus. The sequence continues at coordinate 8,105,307 of NC_061519.1, read as the reverse complement.
TTTGGGTGGTGACAGACTCACTTGAATGCAATTATTATAATCTATTATAATAGATTGAAACAGGCAGCAGTCCCACTGCTACTGCCTCGCTCTGAGTTCTGTAACAAGTGCACAGGGAGGAGAGAGACGTGGTGTCACACCGAGCGGAGTAAAGCAATGACCTCACACATACTGTACAATTAACTCTCCAATCACAGAAGAAAATGTACAAGATTCCGTGTAGTGATCATGTGGACAGCATATACATAACCACAAACACGGCCTCATGTGGGTGTGGTGTCATTTAATGTATCTGAATTTATTTGAATTTTAGCTTGTTTCTATATCTTCTTGTCTGGATGGTGACGTGTCGATGCATACTGTACGTCTTTGGAACAACCTGCCTCAAGAGATCACTCTGGCAAACCGCATCTTTTAAATCACTCTTTAAGTCACATTTTTTTAAGCAGGCTATCTCAGGACACGGGGTCTGAAGTAACTTTCAACTGAAAAGCATTCAAAACTTAATTGAACAACATAAGGTTTCAAAAGAATACAATGTTGTGTGAGTGCTTTGAATTGTTTTGTAATGCTTGCTCCCAATTCTTCATTTTGCTCTGTAACTGTGTTTTCATGGGGCTATATAAATAAAGTAGATTTTTATTATATTATTAAATATGTGTTACAGAATCTACATCATGATTTTGTCATGGTTTGGAATGCAAAATCCCTATTTACAGTGCTAATATTTACTAAGCTGTGTACAGTGGTCTTTATGAGTTCTGTCTTTGTTGGTACAAAGAGACGGATTAGTGTACTATTCTCAATGTAGTTGTCTTGATGTGTTTGGATGTAGATCAGTTTTTTCTTTATCATTTGTTTACAGTGCATGGCCTTTATCATGTATTCTTTGGATCACCCTGTCGCCTCACTTTCATCTTTACAGACACACACACACACACACACACACACACACACACACACACACACACACACACACACACACACACAGACAAACAAACACAAAGATAGAGATGAGACAACCCATAATAATGTAATAGTTGGAAATGGCAGTAATTACATTCTAGTTTGCAGCGGAGATTAGTGACAGGATGTGTCTGTGCTGATAACATGTATAGGAATGCACACATAGGAGTGAGCAAAGCACCTCACATTGCATACCATACTTCCATTTCATTTGTGTTTAAAAGTCTAATTTTATATTAGATTAAAATGATCATCCCTGACAAAAAACAAACAGATATTTAATTACATTTTAACTAGAATTTCCTTTCCATGCTCCTGGTGGCCTGCTGCTTAAGGGCAGCACCATATACTGTAACTGAATTGTCCCCATGATAGTTTGTTGCAACCCCCCAAACCCCACCCCCACTCGGTTTCCTGTCTACCTCTTTGAATAAATACGAGTCAAATACAACACCACTGGTAACCACAGCGTCCAAAATAACAGATTTGAATAAACTCCTCTCTGACAGTGTTGTCATTTTTGCATTGGATTGACATATAGATCGCACAGGGTTTTTTCTTAACACTCAGCAGGAATATTGGAAACAGTTCATCTATGGGCAGTATATACATGTAAACGACGGGTTAGGACTATTAGAAATGAGGTCACCTTTAAGTTGTGAAAGTGTGTAATTCTTTAAATTGAGATTAATATCTAGACCAGACGCACAGTGGAGGGTAAACCAATTTAAACAGCTGTCGTCAACATTTCAGGCCCAGCAAATTACAGTCCAAATACCACCAACTAAAAAAAGTAAACGAGACTAGTGAGTGAGGGAAAGTATGATACCAAGACTCAAAGCGAAACAGCTATTTTATCTACTACTACACAGCTAATGTCTACAATAATACTGCCACCGCTATAGCTGCAACACTATTACCTGTTACTGATGGAACTTCTTCTGCAATGGCTACATTTATGGCTACTACTGCTATTATTAATTCTCATACCATGACTGTAAGGTGTCAGTAGCATCCCCACACTCCTGTTCATCTTCTGTTATTTCTCTATTACTTTACATTTTTCCGTGTGACTCCTTCTTCCTCTCTGTTTATCCACGTTCCTCTCTTTGGAAACCTCATATTCAAATAGAGCCGAGATATAATTTCTAGTTCAAAACATGAAATGTGCCAAACTACATTACACTGAAGAATGCTGTGGAGAAAAAAATACAAAAATAGTGGTCTCGTCGTTTTACCTTGAATGTGGCTGATTTTGGCCTCATCCAACAAGCCAGAAGAAGATGCTCCCATATTGTCTCGGTTCCCCTTCTTCTTCTTGAAAAATAAATTCAATTGTTGGAATTTGAATGCACACAGGAAACCTATATACAATGCATGACAGCCAGATGAGTAACCCTTATGTGTCAGCCCATTTCCTCTGTCATCAGTGAGTGGTGATCCGGGGCGGGCCAGTTGAAATGTAGGTGAAGTTTACCACAGCAGTCAGTGTCATCTCTCCAACTGCTAACGTGACACACGAGACACACAGCCTCACTTGTAGGGCCATCTGCTGGTAGACACTGAGACGAGTCTTCTTGGCCATTACAGGGCAAAATAAGAGTTTTATTATTTATAATTTTGTTGATACAAATATTATAATACCATCTATTTTCCTCGTATGTTTCCATGTACATACTAGGTAATAACTTAGTACTTACATCTTTCCTTCTGGTACTTTGTTATTACATATATTATAATACCATTTACTTTCCATTTAGGTTTTCATGTACTTACTAAGTAATAACTTAGTACTCACTATCCTTTCCATATGGGTACTTTCTTAGTACATAGATTGTATCAACATCTATTTTCTTAGTGCGTTTCCATGTACTTACTAAGTAATAACCTAGTACCTACTGTCCGTTGCGTATGAATACTTTCTTAGTATATAGATTGTATTACCATCTAGTTTCCTAGTACGTTTCCATGTACTTACTAGGTACTAACTTAGTAATTACTAGTTATTTTGGTACTTTGCTAGTAACTTTATTTTGTTACCATCGAGTTTCTTAGTACATACCAGGTAATTAACGGACCTTCAAATAAAGGGTTGACGAGTTTTCTAACTTTGATGCATTTTTTGCAAAGAATAAAGTATTCTTTAAAGTATAATGTATTCACAGAATTGAGCTCTTGAGCTGTTTCCTCGATGGTACAGGAACATCACAAATACTGTTAACCTGTGGAAAAATGAAGACAACGACTGAATGCTGTCCAATCAAAATTATATGATTTGCCTGCTCCAGGCGTTGTTTTCCTCACACTTCAACTTCAATTTTTGTCCTAACGCTGACTGACTGTGTGAGCTAACATTTACAACCACATCAACTAAAGAATTAACAGACCTGTCTGCAAACAAGACAAGTATTTCCATGTATCTTCCAGCCTTGACTCTGTTCCTTGTCAGTAGAAAATAACTAGTCCTTTTTTGAATAAAAAACCCCGTAGACTATGATTAATTTGAACCTGGTATTAGTTCAGACCTCTGACTTGAACATATTTCATGCTGTGTCCATAATGGAACTAAATAGATGTTATCAATGGGCTATTTGGCTGCATGCATCTCTCTATCCCGCATGCACACTTTTTCCCCCCACAATTCTTTTAACTTTATTGTCAAAGTGCAGCATACAAGAATCCAGAACAGGACAGACAATCAGCGATAAACAGGACGCAGCTGAATCAAATAAATAAATGGCATTTCAAATAAAAATAATAATAAATAAAAACAGGTCATACTCCCAGGGTCATAGAAAGTAATTCTTTGTTTGTCTCTTTGTTTTTTGTTTTTTAGTAAGGGCTAATATTATAAATTCAGTTCCATCATAAAATGGTTCAAATGCGGCAATGACTTAGAGAATCTGGCCTCATGAATGTGGAATTTGGCGATTATAATAATGAGATTAACCATGTATGTCAGAGGGTTTGCTATCACATTTAAATTTAAATTTAAAATTTAAATTTTTTGTTACAAAATGAGCAGATTTATTGAAAACAAAATTGTGTATGTCCTCCCAAAGCCCACAATCAGTCCAGGTGAGGGACTGTGACGTCACCCCCCCCCCCCCCGTTTTTATACATTATACATTATATCATCCCTTGAGTTCTCATTCATTCTTTTTTTTTTATGACTGACTCAATGTCAAATATGTGAGCTGAGAGTACAGGTAGGCTAAAGGCTATTGTCTCTATAGTCTCTGCACACTTCAGTATTCATTTATTGTACTTTTTTCCCCCCAGGCTGCACTGCATCTGTAAACCCTCCTTGACGGACAGATGGAGCTCCAGGGGCCTGGGTGGTGGGCAGCCTCCAGTGGCCCGTGCGGCGCCTGGGACACCGCCCACCCCTCAGTCCACATGCTGCACGGAGCCCGGGCTGCAGGTCCCAGTGACGGAGGCGGGTCCGGTCCGCTCCGGTCCGGTCCGGTCCGGTGTCTGGATCCAGTCCGCGTGTTGGAGACGTTAACGCGCCCTTTAAAGAGCCGGCGCTGACGGGACCTGCCGAGACTCTGCCCCCGGTCGTTCCCCGGGACTAGTTGCTTCGCGCGGCGCCGCGCGGCTGGAGAGATGTGGCGCCGACTGGCACTGCTGCTGCTGCTGCTGCTGCGCTGCGCTGTGAGCGCGCCGGACCCTCCGGAGGCGGACGGACGCGCGCACGCGGGGGGAGACGCTCCCGCCGAGCCCCTGGAGGATGAGCTGGACAACCAGGAGAACATCGTCAGTCAGGTCGGTGGCATGTGCTTCCTCAAAACGCGTCCTCCGCCGCGCAGCTCCGTTTGGGGGAGGCATGGTTTGGTGACAAACTGTGTTCCGCCAACGCACGATGAACTGGATGAAGACATTTCACAGATTAAAAAGAGGCTCTCATCTCAGTGGAGCAAATGAACATGTTCTATTCATAAATAGAATACAAAAATGAGGCTCCTCTTGTATTTGCATGATCCTGTTCATTTGTAAAAGTTTATTGAATTGGAATTAATCTGTACTAACCATGCTGGAAAATGAATAGACAATTCAGGAATTCAACTCAAAATGTATGTGTATAGCCCATGATTGAGCACTTGCAATGCGGTTTACACACAACACATGTAGACCTAAGTAAAACAAACAAAAAATGATGTAGGCATCATTAATACATGAATTTGAATAGTTCATCCGCCCACTCATCCACACACACACATATGGGCCTTATGGTATTACAGTAGTCTAACCTTTGGGAGGTGAATGCAGGAATGAAAGAGCAACCCGGAGAATGATGGGAAATATCAATATTGCCAAAACTTCAGTTTGATTCCCCCTCTCTCTGTGAAACCCTGTGTGATCTCAGGTGTCGTGTGTCAGGTCCCTCTTCAGTGGCTGGCGTACTTGGAGCAAAACATTTATGAAATTTCATTCACCTCAAACGAAAAGCGCTTGTAAATTCAAAGCACTTGTTCTTTTTCTGGGGCGCAAACAAAAATCGTATTTCCCGTATGAAAGCTGTATTACGGAGACACAGCACTTTGTTACTCTCTATTTCTTTTAAACGCCACCCAGACTCCACAGTTTGTCAGTTCAGCTTAAATGGTGTGGTAAATCACAGGCCCAGAGCGCTGTGTGTGTGTGTGTGTGTGTGGGCGCACACCATGGTAACAGTTTGCATCACTCTGGCGGTTGGTTATGTAATATCCTCCAAATGTAAGCGCTCCAAACCAGAAAGTGCCTGTTTGTAAAAGCCTGTATCTCTTTTCTTCCCAGGCAGCTCACCACTGCTGCAGCTGCAAATCATCAAAATCCTGTCTCTTGCTGCCACTTATTCTTCTAGCTTTCATTCATGTGTTTATAACTGATATACAGTATTGGTTAACACAGTGTTGAGAACAAAAGGGTTTCAAAGTTTCCCTCCATCTGAGTAGCCTGAATAAAGTGAAATGTTGTCACCGAGACAGATTTACAAACGTTGTCCCTCTTTCAGTTGCTGGGTGATTACGACAAGGTGAAGACCGTGTCATCAGGCTCCGACTGCGTGTGCCGCTGCATTGTTCGGCCAATCAAGCGCCACGACTGCAGCCGTATCCCTGACAGCGGTGCGCCATCACCGTCCCAGGACTTTTACACCGTGGAGACGGTTACCAAGGGAACAGACTGCAAGAAGTGCGTGTGCATGGCTCCGACCTCAGCTGTCAACCCCTGCGAGGGAGAGTACAGGTTTAAAAAACTACAGGAGGCCAGCAAGGACGACATCAAGGTAGAAACACTAAGTCACTTAAACTGTATCTATATACGCTGATGATGACAAATAATCTTCTGATGTAGTAGTGTAAAGATGAGACTCAATTTTTTTTTCTTTCTCCTCTTTCATTTTTTCTGTGTCGTGTATCTTTTGTCTGTTAAGCTGGCGACCATTATGGACTTGCTGGAGGGCTCTCTGTATGGAATGGACTTGTTAAAGCTCCACTCTGTCACCACCAAACTGCTGACCAAGATGGACAACATGGAAAAAGTGAGGACGTTTGTACACACACACACACACACACACACAAATGTGCACAGTATACTGCTTTATCAAGGCTGTAATTTCCACTGGGTGTGTGGGTGACTTGTCCCCCTCACTGTGCAAACATTCAGTTTGATTTACTCACTAAAATCCGTCTAAAAAATTGGATAGATTCATCCAGGTTGCCTTAATGTTAATAAATTTCTATTTACTCGCAACAATTTTAACTGCACGTATGTAAAAAATTACATTACGCTGTGGCCATCAAATGTGACATTCAATCAGTATCTGACCGGAGACCGGTCAGATCCCCCTCTGTCTTTCTCCTTTTCTTTTCTATCCACTCTCAGCTGTTGGTCTTCTAATAAAGGTATACAGTAGAATCCCACCCCCCCCCCCCCCCCAAAAAAAAAATTCTCTGTAAAGGGTCTGCCCGCCACAATGAAGATAATATAATACAGACTGGCAGATGGAGAACAATACGAACGCTTTGAGGTGCACATGCACAGAAAGAAGTAGCTCAACATTTAACTGTGGCTTGGATTGATCTACACTTCTAGAGGGTCATTACATGTCATACCTCTAGTAGTTTAGGAAAAGTGTTCATGTGTGTTTCATTCATGTTTTTTGTGTTTGGAGTAAAAACCAGCCTGTCTGATAACAGTCATGTCGCAGTCTGATGTTTGAAATGAACATTAACTGAAGCTCCCGACCCTGTGGCCTGCTGCCACATGATTGGCTGATTGGATAATTGTATGAATGAGCAGAAGTTCAAGGTGATTGTGTAGTTAGTGATCGTGTTCCATCAAGACCATATTTTCCATTGACCTTGATGCTCCCTGTCTAAGTGATACTGGTACTTGTTGAGTTAGTTCATGAAGAACATTGGCCTCTTCCTGTCGCTTTCAATCATCCCTACTGAGGTAATCAGACAGTTATCTGGTGGTGTGAGTGGTTGTTTTCTAAGTCTAGGACACTGCTATTGTCCGCCTTATATGATCTTTGTGTATTCCAATGCATCTATGACAGGAGTTGATTTTTTACATGTACCTTTTATTGCAAGATATGTCACATGAATTGTGTTCAGAGAGTAGTTCTTGAAACACTGGCTATGCCCATTCACTTGTTTTCTGGTATGTAGTGGGTTTTTTTGCTTTCAGACAATCAACGTAAGTTTAATGTTTAGTCTTCACATTCATCCTGTGTCTGTGCTCCCTAGGCCTTCGCCCGCAACTTCACAGAGCGAGCAAGAGAGAAAGAACGTGCGAAGGACAAAGCAAAGGAGAAGGAGAAAGAGAAGAAGACCCAGCAGAAAAAAAAGAAAGTGAATGATCTAGGGCAAGCTGGGCAGAAAAATCGAGCACCCGCCTATGCCAACAAACAGGTATTAGCTATTTGAAAATGTGTGTCTAACAGATCAGAAGCAAAGACAGACAAAATCAACTGGAAAGAAGCCTAAATCCTTTAAAAACAGGCCTGCATGTTGCTTGTTCTGTTGCAGAAGAATTATGAAGATCAGAAGAAGAAGCAAGATGGTCTGGAACAACAACAGCCCACCAGCAATAAGACAGGAAGTCAGAGGCCAGTCAAAGAGAAGAACAGCATGGTCATCAAGGGCATGACCTTTTACAAAGCAGAAGAAGAGAGCTTTAAAGGTTCAGTAGGTAGGATTTGTAAAAAATATCTTTATGTCATATTTGCTGAAACTGAATGAGAGGGGGAGAGCGAAGAATAGTAAGTCTGGAGCCTCTCCCATGACTGATATGTATAGTAATTATAACATAATTACAATGACTTGATGGCTGAAGTAATGACAAATTTTAAAAACTGTCTTGTCCCATTTTGATACTGAAGATACTTCATGGGACGTACTGATCTCTGACCAGCTGCCACCTGCCAGGACTTTGCCCATCCAGAATCCAGGACCTGCACCCACTGTTAGCACAGAACCAGACCACAAGGACCTTTCATGGAAATCAAGCAGTCGAGCACCAACCCAGCGACCAACCAATCCGCCCAGTACCACCCAACAAACCACAACTGCAACCAAAACAGAGCCCACCACCATGGAACCAACGACTGCAGTAGCCGCCACAACAGCTCTAAAACACACAACAACCAAACTGATAACTACTTCCCCACAAACTACAACTACTGCTCGGCCTACCACACCTGTCACCCAGCTCAGCACCTCAGCGTCTGACACGAATATAGGTCGGCCTGTTGGTGCATCTCCCACGGCAGGGTCTCAGCTGGGATCCAAAAGTCGACTCAGCTGGACCGAGAGCCCCGCCGACAGACCAAAGACCACCAAAAAGCCTGGTGAAGACACAAACAGTACAGCAGTTTATCAGTTAGTCGGTGCCAATATTTTAGGTTGTTGATTCTCACCCTCACCTGCCACACGTGTTCTTACAGGGATGTGTAAGGACACAGTAGCCAGCCTCTCTGATCCAGTCCAGCACAACTCATACGGCCTGAGTGACGGAGCCTGGATGAGAGACGCACGCGGCCACGGCACCGTCATCTACCTTACCAGTGGTCACTACGGCAACAACCTGCTAGAGTTCAGAGACATGGACACCTTCAAATCAGGTATGTGTGTGTGTGTGTGTGTGTGTGTGTGTGTGTGTGTGTGTGTGTGTGTGTGTGTGTGTTTTTTTTTTGTCTTTAAATGAAATGAATCCAGTAAAAGTCATGTACAGTTTAAACAGTTTAAAGCATGAAAGGTCCAAAGAGGAGACTCAATTCAATGTTTCAGACTCCCTAACCCGTCTCATGAAACATCTGCCGAAGCTATTCCATTTCGATTGTTGCCCTTTTGGTCCATTCACATTCTGTTGTTGTTATGGAAGAATTTTGTAGTAAGTATTTTTGAATAATCTTAGTTATATGGTGCTTTAGGGAAAGGGAGCCCTAAAAGTGGTATCATTAAAATATAGCCCTACGGTAATATCTAGATAAATATTTCTAGATTTTTTGCATGAATAATATTAGAATAGGTCCCTTTAAACTCACCACCTATTAAACTCCTTCAGAGACATGGAAGTTCAAGTAAAATGCTGCTAAAAACAGGATTTTCTACAGATAATGGATGGATTAATTACACCTCAATATACAGTCATGGTTTCACTTGTCTGTGTGTTTGTGAGCCTGTTTTCTGTGTGTTCCTCCGGCTCAGGTCAGGCAAGTAATACATACAAGCTGCCCTACAGTTTCACCGGAACAGGCCACGTAGTGTTCAGTGGGGCTTTCTACTACAACCGTGCGTTCAGCAGGGACGTCATCAGATACGACCTGAGGCACAGATATGTCGCCGCCTGGACCACGCTGCATGATGCTATACTGGAGGAGCAAGCTCACAGGACACAAACTGACGTAAGGCTCCTGGTGTGCGTTGTGTGAGCGTGGTAATTGTGATGTTACCCCACAGGAAACACTGCATGATGATTTACTAGGGGATCGTACACTCGGGACCTTCGAGGGCCATTAAAAGGTCAGTGAGGGGAACAAAAGCTCTACAAATCACTGTAGAGGTCAAAGGGTGGATAGTGAGGAGTAGATGTGTTTGTAGGTTATCTTTTCCATTTTAAATTCAATTCACATTACTAGATTTGGCAAGTTACCTTACTCTGATGAAAGTGAAAAAGGATCCCAAAAGGAATGAGTAAATATTCTGGGAGATACCTTTATTAGCCTCGTTTCCAAGGGTGAGATGGGGGGATCAACACCAACGTCTGTCAGGAACGCCTAGAGGTGCTGGGCTCAGTATGGAGGAACACTTCAGGACACACAGAGTAGATGCAACAATAAAGGTGTTCACTACAAAATGTGCAAAAGGTAATAACTGACAAAACTATCAAACCTAAGTACAGGGGAGTTAATGACGAAAGTTGCAAGGGGAGGGTAGAGGGTCCAATGGGGGGGCAGGATATCAGACTTAATACAGCTAGCAACACACACACTGAAGGGTTATGTCAGGCTATCTAGGCATAAAGACGCTGAAGACATGTCTTGTTTGTTTAATCGGCGCACCAATGAAAATGAAATGAAAACAAAATGGACAAAATGAAAACAACTATTTGTGGTTTTTGGGGGGGTGACGTACTGTAACTGTTTACAGACAGTAAACATAGGAAGCTCAGGTTTCAATGTCAGTCTTCCTACAGACAGTGTTAAAGCTGAGAAACCTTCACTGTGACTGTTCATCTCTGTGAAGCTGTGTGTGTGTGTGTGTGTGTGTGTGTGTGTGTGTGTGTGTGTGTGTGTGTGTGTGTGTGTGTGATTTCTAGCATCTTATTGCTGCATTATGAAGCTATTTCTGCTTGATTATTATTTTCAGTCAACACTGAACACCACTAAAACTCTTTTACTATATAAATTGTGTGTGTATATATATATATATATATATATATATATATATATATATATATACTCATACATACAGTACCATTTCAGTTAATGAGCTTTACAGGTGTGGATACTGGCAAGGTAATGTAATTTCTATAGAACCTTCCAGACAGACCACCACAGACTAGACCGACTACCGTGTGTTAAAGCGTTACGATGTTTACAAAGGGCTCTACCACTGTGTTTTAAAATGTAGTTTTGAAAGTGGCTAATGTTGGGACTACAACTGCCAACAGCATCGCAACTAAAAGCAGCTTCGCCACGTTTAGCTGTGACCCAACGATTTCTGTCTGGACTTCATTTAATGACGGAGAGTTTTGCTGCATCTTGTTGGTTTCTTGCTGCTTTGACACAATGAGTCTATGGGACCATTGGAATGAGAGCTCAGTACTCACATTGTACTTCATGTAATGGTTTTAAGGAGCAGAAGGTGGTAAAACCTTGGTATTTGAATATGTGCTCACCAGGTGGAGTTTGCTGTGGATGAGGCTGGTCTGTGGTTACTCTACCCTGCTCTGGACACAGAGGGGTTTCACCAGGAAGTAACAATGCTCATCCACCTCCATCCCCGTGACCTTCAGCCAATACGGAGCTTTCGCACAGGTCTTCGGCGCGGCCGCTACGGAAACAGCTTCCTGGTTTGTGGCGTGCTTTATGCCGTGGACAGTATGGAGCGCCGCTACGCCAACGTGACATACGCCTTTGACACGCACACACTCACGCACACCGTGCCGAGCCTTGCGTTCACGAACATGCATGCACACACCTCCCAGCTGGCTTACTCCCCGCTGGACAAGAAACTGTACGCCTGGGACGATGGACATCAGATGATGTACGATGTCATCTTCGCATATTAGCACAATGAATGGACACAAGGTAGAAGAATGAATGGTTCGACGGATTGGTCAACATTTGAGCAAATCCAGCAAGAGGTCAAAACAAAGCTGAGGACAGAAGAAATAAGAGATCAGCTGAACAGATATTTGATCAGTATTTTGTGTTTCAGTTTAACTGAATGTATCCAACTCAACTGCTGCTCTACCACACACACAATAAAGGTGTAACCAAAGTCTACTCTGTATATAAAGATGGACAACATGAAAGCTCCAAAAGAGAAGTCAGATCATCTTGATTGGTGGCTGGCTGCAGTATTGGTCACAAACCCCACCCCCTCCATGTTAGCGGATGGACAAAAATAAAGTAAAATTGTCAAAAAGTCAAATATATTATTATTTTTTCTCGAACATGGTCTCTGCCATTTTAGGTAGTTCTTATCACACGGATGTATCTTCAAGTCTTCAAGTCTCTGCAAAGTTTGGTTTTAGTTAGTTATTCACTAAAAAAACAGGCTGAAACGTTATGATTGACAGCTGAGACTGACAGGTTGAATGTGTGTATTGGTGGGTTCAAGATATTTTGAATTAATTTGACGCGGAGACGTTTTGTCCATCTTCATAGACAGTCTAAGGTATGAACCAGCCAGGGCCCCATTTACCATGATGCTTCACAAAGCTAACAGCGTTTTTCTATGAACGCTCTTAAATTTTCTACATGTGTTTCACATAGCAGCACTAAAGAGCTTCTTGACGTCAGCTGTCAGTGGTGCCGATGTGTCTGAAACTCAAGCTTCACTTTAACTGCCTCTGAGCCGTGCTGCCCGCTGAAATTTGCATCCATCACCAAGCGTAAATGTTGCAAACAACACAAGGAAATGTTTTATTCCTGAAATTGTTCAGTACAAAAACGAAAACATAAGGTGCAGTACAGCTCGCAGCCGCCAATAGTTCATGTCGCCATGTGGAAGTTTAAGAAAGCAAATTGTTGGTTTGATTAAGCCGCTGCTCGAGCCTATGCGGTGAGTCCTGTTAGCGAGGACATCAGCTCAATAAGGCAAGGGAAATGTTCAGTTAATCTGTGCTTGTGTCTTGCTTTTGTTATTTTTTGTCGTTTTTTCTAATCAAACCACTGATGTTCCTTTTGCATTAAACATCACTAAAGACAACATTCACATAGAGTCTTAAAACTGACGACAACATAAAAAAGTCATGTAGGTTTTGTTTCCTCCTGCAGGTTCTGGAGCATTTTAATATGTTCTTAGCCTCTTACATATGGGTAGGAGGTACTTGTTAATATATGATCACCTCAAAGAGCATCTTCCGTTATGATGCCTTGGGGTTTGTAAGTTTGATTTTACAATCATTGGCCTCAAGGCCCTCAGAGCAGCACTCACATTTCCATACACAACATATATGTGTATATTCTGCTAACGACAGAAGATAGAGACACCATCTCCTCAAGTTCAGTATATTGATGAAGCTGATGATCGAAATCTGTACTGTATGTTTTTATAATGTACATCTGCTTAACATGTGGCCTGTTTACTGTCAGTCGTGTCAGGTAATGTTCTAATCCTAAGCTTTAGTACAGCTGGCAGTGGAAGAACAAACCCTGGAATTCTTTGTGCTTCATCTGCCGTTGAAGTTAAGTTATTTCAAGCAAATTTCACTCCAACACATACTGCAAGTCCACATGCAGCTTTGAGTGTTTAAAAAAAAAATCTCAAGACAAGGTTGATCTCAACTGCTGTAATACAAGTTTGCCTTTTTGGTTTGTTAATTTATAATAAAATGTCAAAAAGATGAGAGGGGACAATCTTTTTCCATCACTTTCTCTGTCTTTCTGTCCTCCTCCACTGCTCGTCTGGTGCAGCCTGCTGCGGACATTATTTTGGGGTTGATTTAGTTTTCCTGGAAGCAGAAGAGCCACTGGAATGATCCCAGGCTGGAAAATAAAACCCAGCTGTGACTGGGAATACTCAGGACACACACCAGACCTTCTGCATGTTCGAGAGACTTTGCATTTGTATTCCATTCCAGTCTGGTTCGCCTTGGTTCTCATTAGATCAGATGAAGTCCTAGCAAACTCCAAATAACAGAAATAATCATCAGATTTGTGACAATAACACGTTTTCAATGCAGGAGAGCAAACAGGGAGTTCATATATCTCTGCTTCATGGATTAAACAATGAGCCTTTGCTCCAGTCTCGCAGCTACTCACACATTGCTGGTTGCTGGTTGGTTGGGGGTGGTGGTGGGTTAGTCGACCACCGAGCAGGAGGCAGAGCAGAAAGATGCCCATTCATATCGTCTGCATACTCAAAAGAGACTCGCTGAGGGCTATGAATGTATGTGTGTGTTCTGTGTTAGTTTTTAAACCACTTCATCTAAATGTCTGAAAGCATGAGGACCACACACACACATGGGCGCACTGCATCGTACCTGGTTTAAAGATAGCTACAATAAAGAAAGAAAAAGAAAGAGAAGCAAAGAACAAAAAAAGGGGATCATGACCTCCATTAATACTCCCACTCATTTTTGTTTGACTGTAGCTGAAGAAGTGGAAGAAATGAGGGAGAGAGAGGAAAGAATAAGAAAATGGAAACCGGGTGAAATTAAGAGTTGGGAAGATAAATGTGAGGAGAATTTGAGAAAAGTTCTCCAACCTACGTGACCTTATACCTTCTGATACAGCCCCTTAGCATCTCCTGATATTGTGCCCCCGTGACAGCAGGCTGCCAGTCTGATGGACCTGCGTTGTCAGGCTCACAAAAAAAACACATGCAGCTGTATGGTTGTGGAACAGTCGGGCCTAAAAAAACAAACCAACAACAATAAAAACAACAAGAATAGTTACTATGGCCGCTAGTGGTCCCCTAACAATAACACTCGAAGTTGGGTTGTGATATGATGCGATGAACACGAGAAAGGAGAGAAAACGAGAGGGAGGCATGTGGAGGTTGAATGTCAGAGGTCACAGGAAAGGTGGAGGGGTAGAAAAGAAAACAGACTAGAACCTATATGGTGTGAGATGTATGTTGAACCTCACGGCAGAGGAGTGGGTTGGACCAGGTGGCTGAGGCAGACGAGGATGATATAATAGTCGTGGTATGACGGAATAAAAAGCATGGAGGATTTTCCTCAAGTGAATTATTTTGTGGTCAAGTGATTTAGTATATCATTCTCAATAGCATGTGCAATGTTGACTTTCCTTGGAACCATGTGGAGAAGCAGTCATGTGTCAAACTAGGGAGCAGACCATTGATAGGAACATTTTAGGAAAGGTTTTAGCTTTTGACCATCCTACTGTGTTTTTTCTTTCTTCTTTTGCAGGGGCAGGTTTGATGATGCAGACGCTAGTGTGGACGGGAGAGCCCTGAATGCCCTGAGATAATGTAGTGTTGTGATGTGACGCCATACAAATAAAATTGAATTGAAAATTGAAACCATGGGCGAGAACCCAAAAAAAGGAAAGGCAACACCAGTGTCAGCCCAATGCTCCAAAATGATTTTCAGCTCTCATCAATATAATAAGACACAGATGAAAAATTGACATAGTGGTGAACAGATGATTTAAAACTCTACAACAGATGATGATGATCATCACCATTTGTTTCACAAACCAAAGGTTCCATTCATATTCAAGAAGTAGAAGCGTAAAATGTTTCCAAACACAGACTTGGGGCTTGATTGCTGTTATAAGTGTTGTGCATGGACATTGGTAATAGTACCATTTGTCTTAGCAATATAGTTGATCAGTTATGATTATCAAAAATAATAAAATATGAATATTACAAATATTTAATAATAACTTAATAATAACTAAGGGGGGTAGTCACAGGGTCCTTACATCACATTAACCTATGAATAAATACAACAATTACACTAAGTGAACACACTGACTCAAATCAATACAGTACACTTACACGGTTAAACATTCCTTTGCTTAGCTGTGTTGCGTCCATGGAAAAGTAGAAGAAGAAAGGTCCTTTTGTCTGCGTGCTACCCGTGTCAATGAAACCTGTGTGTTTCAGCCCATTCACAAGTACTGGTGTAAAGTGTTGTCTATCTCACATGAAACAAACTGATCTCACTGGCCTTGGCATAGAAAAAAGAAATACCTGCTTGCCTTTCAAGGTTTTCTGTGCCCCAACTCCCCACAATAAAGGCATTTAACATTTTTTTCTTGTTGGTCTTGAAAGATGAAAATGCAAGGTCAACAGGTCATGGTGGTTTCAATACTGTGGTTACATTTACAAAATGCATGGACTTTGCTTTAGTTTTCAGCAAAACCATCAGCGACAGTAGACAGGAAATACTACAAAGCAGGGGAGACATAAATGGGGAGAACAGAGCAAGCAGAGGTGAAGCGAGGAGGAAAGTCGTGGAAAATAATAGAGGGAATGGAGAAGTAGAGATGAGAGGAGGAGGAGGAGGAGGAGGAGGAGGAGGAGGAGAGGGAGTCAGGAGAGGGAGCTAATGTATCCTCCAGACATGAGAACATCTGGTTTGTTACTCTGTGCATCTCAGACAGACGGAGAGAAATACCACTCAAGTATTGACAGGAAAGAATTGTTGCTGTGCTTAATGACTGAGACAACATAAAATGACAAGCAGCTTGTTTAGCTCATTGGATATTAACAATGAAGAATTGGACAAAGACTATGAAATAGTTTGAGGTTTGAAGATGTTAAATCATGCTGCAATCACACACAATGGAAAATCACTTAGTTTGCCAAGTCTATCTGCAGCAAGACGCTGAGACTGTTTATAAGAAATAGAAAAACATAATCAGTTGATTCTGGAGAGCTGAAAAATAGTTCTTGCATGAGTCTGCACATATGTCCTTTGACAGACTCGCCAAAAAACTCTTTGGAATAATTACTGAAACCACAATTAGTGAAAATCACCTTTCCAGTAAGGCCAATCACACCAGCAGACATCTCCTGAGTGCTTTTTGGGTAGAAATCCCTTCTAGTTGTCCAATGAGCCCCGATACGAGAAACCGCAGGGTCACAGAGCAGAGGGTTTGAAAGTGACTCACATCCTCCATTAAGTCACTCCTTTGCGCTCCTGCAGTTGTTCCTGTGACTCTTCACCAGATCAGTATACAGGAAGCAAGTTAATGAAAGTGTTCTTCTGGTCTGTTGCTGACAATGAGCAAATCTCCAGTTTCAAACGTTCACATGAAATCTTTGCTTATTTATGACTCTACTAACTGGTCCAGACTGCAGCAGGACACATTCACATCTATAAATCTGATCTGTCTAGACAAAGACAGGAAACAAGGGCAGAGAAAAGGTTACAACATGCAAAACGGATCCCCAGACCGATATCGAATCATGGTTGATGTAGTTATGTGATACACGCTTCAACAACCAGACGCCCACATTAATCAGATCTCATTTACTCCAAGTAAATCCTCACCAAAGATTATCCCCTAAAACTTGCGAAAAATTGAGAATACTAACTTGTATTCTGAAGAAGTTTATTACTGGACAATGACTTTGTAACATAAATGTTCTTCTAAGGGGCTACAAGTACCAGACAAATAAAATGATTCAGAGGATTCAAATGCAGCATAAAAGCTGTGTTTTTATTAAAGAGGGGTAATGACCGGGGTGGCCAGCAAAGTTCACTGAACCCCGAAAACCCGACTTTCGCTTTGTCACATTTGTCGCATTTTCATGCTGGAAGAAGCCATTAGAACACGGTCAACTGTGTCCATAAAGGGATAAACACGCTAAGCAACAATTCAATACATTCCCCATGACATTACACAATTACCAGCAGCCTGGGCTGTTGACACAAGGCCGGCTGAGTCCATAGATTCATGCTGTTGAGATTCTGAGCCGAGCATCTGCAGCCTCAGCAGAAATCCAGATTCATCCGACCAGGCTACGTTTCCCAGTAGCTTCAACTGTCCACTTGACTCAACGGTCAACTGGACAGTGGTTATCCGAGTTACCTTAGCTTGCCAGCCTGTCACCTCTCTCATCAACAAGGTACACAGACCGGTTTATATCTGTTCAGTTGTGTCAACTAGGCTGTTTATGTAGGGTTTCTATGGCAGAGGAGACAGAACTGATGCCAAAGCAAGCTGCTCTTCATTTTACAGTCTTGTATCTTGAATCAGTCTTGTATCTCTAAAACAGTATACTTCTCTCACTCAACCGGTAACAATACACACAATCCTAGATTTACATTTGACACTTTAGCCAAACTTACTGAAAAAGCAGTCATTTCTTAGACTCACTGACCCTCTACCACCCAAACTTTCAAAAGATCTTTGGTCAAATTTGGGACCTACATCCCCACATATTATTAATTTTGCATGAACATCTGGTATCATCCCCACTAGCTTTAAAACGGCTGTGGTTACACCTACTTAAGAAACAGCATCTTGATTCAAGGTCTCTGAATTCACGACCAGTTTCTTTCCTTCAATTCCAAGTACAAGAAAGAGTTGCGTCTCAGCAGCTTTCAGCCCACATATCTAACGTCTGTGGTTTAACTGCTTTCAGGGCCTGTCACTTCCACTGAAACTGCACTTACTGAAGTGGTAACTGATCTCCTGTATACAATGAACTCAGGATAAACAGAATTTATAGTAAGTAAATGCAGCCTTTGACTTCACAGGTCAATGAACTGAACTGATTGGAAAACCAATCTTGGAAAACCCTCATGTAGCTGATTGTAAAAGAACACAGTGTTTCCCATACTGTATGTGAAATGGAGAACCTCAGGGCTCTGTTCTTGTCCTTGTCCTTCCTTCTTCTCATGTTGTTCTTAGCTCAGCAACGGAATGACCGGGTGGGCGGTGCGGGGAACGGCTGAAGGCGGTGACTGTGTAGCTGTGACATCACGTTCCTTCGGAAGTCCCGACGCCTCGTAAAAGAAGCAGCTGCTGAATGCAGGCTGTGTGCATTTGTCAGTGGATTGACCCTTTTGACACTTTTATGGTACCTACAAAGCCCCGAGACCTCATTTTATTATGAAAAAAGCCAGGAAATCTCAATTCTGACAATATGGGACATTTAACTGACGGCTTCTCTTCACTGGCTTCCCCGGGATACAGGTGTCCTGTGCGTCAGTTGAAAAGAAGTCAGCAGGCTGCAGGGCCTTTCCCTATGTTTCCCTCTAACTCTGGAACAACCTCCCTGGTGGCACCACACTGTTTGATTCTGTTGAAGCTCAAAACCCATCTTTATGCCTTAGCTTTCAGTTAGTGGCTAATTCTTTGAGCATGTCGGGCCTGGTACCTGTTACCGCTGTCCTGCTGGGACATCAGCCTCAACGAATCCATTAAACCAAGTTCCTGTTGTCTTTAAAACGAGATCACTGTAAACCTTTTGAAAACCACTTGTTGGTTTCATTAGGAGTGTCCAGGCGGTATGCTTCTCTCTCTCTCTCTCTCTCTCACCTGGCTGTCGGTGCCTCGGTTCCAGATGTTTTAAATCCGGTTTCTTCATGCTCCAGAAGTCTCTCTCTGTCTTGGATTGGCCTTTTGTGTATTTGTGCAGTCTGTCCTCTTTGTAGACCTTAATGATAGGGAGGAGCTTGTGTAGCTCACGTTCTCTCTTGTGGCAACACCTGGGGGTTGTCTGATGTTCTCCCAGATCCTGTTCTTCATTAATGTTTACCATCTTCAATTGCCGTCATCCTGATTATACACACTGTAAATCTATTCGATACGCCGAACCTCTCTTGCAGGTTTGTCCACCCTGGAAGAAGGATCCTTCCTCTCTTGCTCTTTATTGTTTAAACAATACTAAACCAATGTGTATATTTTTAAGGCTTACTGTATATCCATGTGTAGGGTAGCTACAGATACAGTTGCCAGTCAACGTCGGCCTTTCATTCACATCAAACTTTTGTGTCCTCACATGCAATACATCTGGGAAGTTGGATGTCTGATCCGTCTCTGGAAATCTCTAAATACATCCAGGTGTCCAGCATTCACTGAATCCAGGATGGACATCTGTTCATGAGGGGAAAAGTCTGCAAGTCCTCTGTGGGGGTTCAGTTTTTGGTGTTTTTGGATACAACAGAGAGCTTGTCAGCTCCTGGCCCTAGTTCTGCACTTGCTGACACTGATTCTTCGACATTCATCTTCCAATGTAACTTTCAGAAGCCACGGAATAAGCTTCTTTTTTTTTCTTTTTTATTCCTTCAATGCATGAGCGATGACTTCAAGGTACCAGAATTCAATTTCAGACAGCACTGTATAAACAAAAAATGTGTTGATTAAAACCAATATGCTTTTTTAATATATATATAAATGTGAACCTCAAACATTAGTTTGATGAGGTTTAATAGTTTCAGCAGAGTCTGTGCAGTTGACGATTCACGTCAGCGTGATTATGAGGTCTGCATGCTAGGATAGGATGTTGGAAGAAAGAAGAGAAAAAGAAAGATGACAGATGAAAAACGGACAAAATTCATCGCTGTTACCAACTCGGCACCTTGTCACTACATTTATCAGAACACTTAGTACGGCCATTAAAGGAAACATTCAGGCTTTGTGACTAAAAAAATCACTGGGCGATTTTTTTTCTTCCCAGCAGCATCTGACAACTGCATCGCTGCACGTGCTTTTACGACTGCAATAATTCAAGATCAACTTTATTAGCAGACACACCGCTACAGACTTTCAGGAGCTTTAAACTCAAGAGCACTGGCTGGCTGAAGTCCCGCACCTCGTTTTGAATGCTTCTAAAGGCCAAAGGGGTTAAAGCAAGCGCGTGGAGAAAGGAATGGCACTTTAATGGACCGTACAACAGTAAAAAGCACAGTAAGTGTAAACTGGATGAATTAATAAGTATCACCGTTTGTCTCAGAGAATATACCGGGAGGCTGCGGTTCAATGTCCTACTTCCTCCAGTCTTCATGCCTAAGTGTGCTCCGGCAGTGTATGAATGAGTATGAATGTGACAGAAAATGATGTATGTCTGTATGAATGTGAGTGGTCGATAACACCAGAAAAAGTACTAAATTAAGTCCATTTATCACTTATATTATCTGGATGAAAGGAAAATATGATAGATTTCAATGTGGTAACATGGCTCAGTGTCAGCGATGTCTCATTGACTCCAGTTCCTACTTATATATGCAAAGCCGTTTCTAATTCAAACAAAGTGGAGGCTGTTAAATCCATAATTCTGCCTTTTCAATTAATTAGTGCAAAACCTCTCTCCTATTTATTGGAGTAGGTTTGTTTTGTTTTTCCTGAAAAAAAGTGATAGACTTACATTTGCTGATGAAAGGTATTAAAATGATCTGTCATTTGTTGGTTAACATAAGTGGACATTAAATAATGTATTCGGAAGTGAAGAACATGGAGCCCTACTGTAGCACTGACCTCCAGTGAGCTGGACTTCAGAAAGTGAGTCTATCAAATCCAATGGAGAAATTGTTGTTGATGCGATTGATGCACACACACACACACACACACACACACACACGGAGAGGGAAAGAGTAGTGTGCAAACCTGAAAAGAACGTCCTCTGTGATTGATTCCTAAATCCAGTGCACGTGAGAGAAATGGAAAATATAACACCCCACTCCTCTCTTTCACGTCTGTTTGTGTTTTCACACATTTTCACCTCACCTTACTAAATCCATTTTCTCCACCTCTTTCACGTAACCCTCTGTTTTTTGTTGCCGGTCACTGGTCTCACCCCTCCCCCGATCCCTGCGCTACATTTCCAGTGTGAGCGCTCCAGTTTTCCAGACGTCATGTTGGACGGGGGCAGCCGAGTCACAGTCCTGCACTGGTGGAACAGCATCACTGGTGCCACTCACTGCAGCAGTCCAAAGATCCTGTGTGTGAAGTATGGTCAGAAACTGCCCAGAGGATCTGTGTAGTGGTGGATCAGGCCTGGAAATGAACCTGCCCACATCTGATATTTGTGGTTGACACAGAATAATGACTTGATTTAAGTAATACCAACTGTTGCCTATAATTCTATTACATTTTCCAGAGGTACTAAAACTCTCCTCTCAAACCCATGATGATCTTAAAAAAGGAATCTGTGAACAAATGATATTGATCAAATCGGGTCTGTCGGTTTTGAATTATTATACTATATCCATTCTTAAAGTCTAAAGAGGAATTTATAGGCCACACATAATCTGCCAACTATTTGATCGCATCAAGTTTCAGCATCACATTGTGATGTGTGATTATTGCCGAAGAAAAATTAGGAAACTCTTGAATAGTTGCCCGGGTCACAACTCAAGAGGTATTCATTCGATTCTTCTGTCGTATCTTTTATCACGTCACATTTCCCATATTCATTTGTTGTTGACGCTGCTGCTGTTTGCTGCTAAATCTAACACTGCCTGCATCGCTTTCACATTTGAAAAGTCCTCCATCGGTGCAGCAGCAGAGCTTCTCCTAGTTGACAAGCCATGTTCCTGCTGTAGAAGATGCAGACGGTTTTAATCTGCTGCCATCTTGTGGAGATGAAAAGAACCTTGAACAAGGCAGTTGTTCGTAGGCGCCAAAAGCCCTAGAGGTTTTGCACCCATAAAATGTGTAAACTGATGTAAAGTGCCAGAGTGCATTTACTCCTCTACTGCACCTAAGTATGATTTTTGAAGGACTTGTACTTTACTTCATAATTTTCATTCTGATGTATCATTATAGTTTTGTTTCAGACTTTTTGTTTACACTTTGAGGGGAAATTAAAAAGCTCCCCAGCAGTATATCAAGTCATTATCGTTATACCAACTTTACCCAGCAGCAACATGAAAGTGATCTTTACACATCAGTAATTACAATCCAATGATATATATTACTCTGAAATGAGTCTTTCTGCATTAGCATGTTTACTTTTCGCACAAAAGGTTAAATTTCAAACTTTTACATAAAAAAACAATGATTTGGACACTTGAGTTATTTCCATTTTTACAAGCTCTGAGTACTTCTTCCACCACTGCCGATAGAACTTCCAACACCTCTAAGATCACTGTATAGGAGGATACAATGGATTCAACATTGGAAAACATGAAAGGCTCATGGAATTAGTGAGGGAAAATATTAGTATGAACCTTTCTGACAAGCTCCAGTGAGTTTATCTGGGCCACAGTTGAAGAAATGTCATTTTAATTACAACTGAGGAATGTGGTTGTTGATTTTCATGATCTGTCCATCGGAAACTAGAGTCCACAACTAATAAATCTGTCCAACTTCTTCACTGTGTGATCTTTGCGTTGGATCCATCAGTTGTTCTCTCAGTCTGGATCTGATTCAAACTATAAAATAATGAGGAAGCAGCTAGAATTTTCTGTTGGATGTGATTCAAAAAATGAATAGGAGGAAAATTTGAGAAGGCAGAACAAATAAGTGTTAATGACATGTCAATGAATTCAATATTTAATAGAGAGCAGACATTTATGACACAGATTATCACTTGCAGATTCATTTATTCAGTAACAGAATCAGATCAATGCAGATTTTTCTGTTGATATTTACAGTTCGTTTTTATTTACAAATATGTGCTGCCAAACAGTCACGTCATACAAACACATTAAAAAAGGTTAGGTTATAGAAAGCGTTTGCCCTTGAAAATTAGCTGCAGTATAAAATTACCTTTTTGTTCTTCTTTAAGTTGATAAATTCTTTAAACATTCATTCCAGACTGGAATAGTTGATGTACAAGATTACTTTCATTTTCTGCCCACAGAGCTTGCATGCATTTGTTTGTATGCATGTAATTTGAGTTTTTGTATACACGATTAGCAGTGAGGACATTTTCCGGTCCTCACACTTTCACTGGGCTGTTTGAGGTGTTGGGGTTTGAGGTGTTGGGACCTGGTCTTGTTTCTGCATGCTCAGTTGTCGGATCTCGTCCACTCGATTGCGGTGCAGCTGGAAGGCGGGGGTGACCCAGCGACCGCACGAACACTGATCCCCGCACCAGCTGAAAGAGCCCAGCTTCGAGCTACACTTGGGACACAGCAGCTACACACACCGGCACACACAAACACAGGGTGAGAGGAGGGAAGCAGCAAACAATACTTAGGTTATACTTAGTTTTAGGCAGTAAGCGATTTTGGAGAGAGCTTGTCTCTCTCTTTGCTGTTGTTGTGATTTTCCTGCTCTGCCGGGCCGCGAACCCGGGTCATCAGGTATGGGAGACCGACGCGCAAACTACTGGCTAATCTTCTCTATTCTAATAATCAAATCTAATAGTCAGTTCAAAATGGATTTATGAATACAGTTTTTACTCAGGTAATCGACCTTGTTAATCAACTACGGTTTTAATGAGAATTAAAATTTGAAACGATAGAACTAACCATCGAGAATTTCACCGTGGTTTTACCGTCAAACCGGTAACCGATTCATCTACTTCATTAAAAAAAATATATTTTTCCTCACCAAAAGTGAATTTCAAGTTGAAAGCATTTTGCAGCCCATGTGCCTGGTGGTTGAGAAATTCTGTAATTTGGCCAAAACAGCAGTGTTGCAGCGCCACCCGCCAGCAGGTCTCTTTAGGGATCGACGAATGATGTTTGCAGTGTTGTTGGTGCAGCCTGCACCATTTGTTTTGTTTTCAATTTGCAGAAACAAGGCTGAGCCGAAAAGCCGTTTTTCCCCCGCCGCACTCACAGAATTGACAGAAATATTCCCTGATTTTTACAAAACGTGTTTTGCTTCAGAAACATATATATAGTATATACTTGTGTTGTGTGTGTGTGTGTGTGTGTGTGTGTGTGTGTGTGTGTGTGTTTGTGTGTGTGTATCACCTGTCCATCCATCACCCCAAGTAAAGCTTGTTCCATCCACAGCACTGGTTCAATGAAGTAAGATGTGCACTGGACGTCTCCTAAATAACAACACATTTATGTCATTACGTATTAAACTCTACAAGTTTCCAGTGTAGGATTGCAGTTAAAAAAAATTAAATATATTGACTTTCAATGTTATTTGTTACAGGTGTTTTTAGATATTCGGACTGTTTAAACTCTGCTCAGGTGGAAGGTGGGTGGAGCTCAACTCAAGCTTACGTTTAGACGTCATAAACCAGAATAATAATGTTGTTCGTTTCTGGACATTTTGGTGCCCAAGCTGAGACCTCTCACCAGCACCAAATATTGTATGGCAATTCTATTAATTGGATAATACTAAATTTGAATTTTAAACTTTATCCAACTTCTCTTATGTCTTCTTACCAGTGAGGTTCCTGGACTTCTTGTGACCAAAGGCTGATGCTCCTCCTCCTACTGGGTGACTGAGAATACTGGATCCACGGAACACAGTTCGTCTGCAGAGGACAGAGCTACAGTTAGGATGTGTATCGCCAAAAATCTTGACTTATTCCTTTAAACAGTGATAACAAAACAATTTATGAAGCAGCATATTTTGAAGTAAGAGACATGAACTCAGCATTATTATAAAACCTCACTACTTTACCAGACTTTCCCAGCTTGGGTTCAATAATGTATCTATCTATCTACCTTCAGCCACTGGATTAAATTTGCACCCCTCACCTGCATTTCCTGCAGCGATAGGACACTTCAGAGGAGCTGGAATAAGCAGGGTCGACGGCAAACAGCTCCCTGGGAACCTGCTGCATCTCTAAACACACACACACACAAGAGCGAAGTAAAACATTTGGGGAATTAATAATCAAGTAATGATCCATGTTCGAAAAAAACAATGTGTGTTGGCTACCGATCTGTACTGCGTGTGTGTTTACCAGGGTACTTCTCAGTGATCTTGCTCAGTCTGTATTGTTTGTACACAGGATTGGAGGTGTCAACTTCACAGTGCATGGCCTCATAAAGACACAACTGCCCCTCAAAACCACTGTTGACCCTGAAACACATCAGCAGCTGTCATTGATCTGTTCTGACTGTTTAACCATCCTGACTAATACTCTTAAAAGCTCACTTCACCCAAATTAGAAGAATGCACAAATTATATCACTTAAAAGGTTAAAACTGTAAAAGACAAAAAACATACTACATCAGGCTACATCCACATTAATATATCAACGTTATCCCTCCAGACGTGAGCATTAGTCGTTGTGAACAGAAAGCAGACTGTCTACTGCTGCTAGTCGAGCCGGAAAAAATCGGACCCAAACAGGAAGCGAAAAATGTGGCTATATATGCACCCATATGAACCCATTCACCCCAGCTCCGTCCATGTAATATGTGTGCATATTTATGTATGTCTGTATTAATGTTTGTGTGTATTTGTTTCCAAAAGCCTCTGTTTTAGGGGCTAAAACATAGTAGTTAGGATTTAGCCTCAGTCATTTTAGCGACTCAATTATTTTATTTTTCTGAGAAACTCTAGCAGTGCAGACACACGCCACACACACTTACTGTACATCCTGTTTGACACTCTTCAGTCTATGGTAAGCCTCACTGAAGCCCAGTCGGTATCTCTTCATTAGATAAGCAGTCACAATGGTGGCACTGCGACTTCGACCAGCCTGACTGAGGCACACACACGCACGCACGCACACGCACGCGCACGCACGCACACACGCGCACACACACACACACGCACACAGTTAAATGCTGTCTGTTTATTCGTTAGTTTACCAAACAGTAGGGGGGGTTTCAATGTGAGCCTCCCCTCAGTCTCTTCACCCTACTTACTTAGTTTTGCTCAATATCTGGATGCCCATGATTATGTCATTTTAGCCTATAAACAGAATAAAGAAAGACAAATATTTCTGCTTGGCATAACTTCAGACTTCCCCAAATGCCTGAAAATTTTTATTTTTTAGTTTCTAAATATGGGAGGTGTTAATCAAACATTCAATTTCGCCAAAAATACTGCTACTGAATGGACTAATTTAACCAGACCACACACAATCTGTTCTATGTGATTTCCTTTAGAGAACTAGTGTAATAACTTTTCACTTCCATTCACTGAGCCTCCGCTGAAGAGGCCTGCCTCCTACTCTAAAAACCTTGGCCATACAGCGTTGCTTTCATATTTACCAAACTAACTCATTAACCTAAATGTATATGAAACACCTGCTTACACATCATTCCATCAGGGCTAAAATCGAATAATGTCACAGCAGATTATTTACAGGAGACTTTTTATTTCATTTTACGTTTTTACTTCTGATACTTAAAGTACATTTTACTGAAAATGCTTCCATACTTTACTCAAGTACATTCTGAATGCAGGACTTTCCCTTGTAATAGAAATTTCTTTTGACATTTATATTTAACTTTTGTGAAATGGAGACATTTCATGGGCATCTGCCATAAATAAAATAAAATACCTTTGTGGAAACACATCAAGGGACACAAGTGACATGATGGAAGGAAATACAATAGAGCAAAAGTCTCAGGGCATCCTGTTGACCTCTGACGCTTACCAGTGAACGATTACAGTCCCACCTCCACCCACAGCCTCATGAATGAACAGGTAGCAGTCATCCATGTGAGACAGGAGGTCAGAGGTCACCTCGTCCAAAACGTTGACCCACTTCCTGCGGAAGGCATCATCGGCGGGAGGCAGAGGGGAGGGGTCAACGGAGTCCACCGACAGGATATGAGTGACAGCGGCATCGGCCAGTGCCTGCCTGTCGTTGAGATCAGCCGCAGCGCCGATGTACAGACCGGGGTCCACCAGGAGCATGACTGCAGAGAAAGACAGAGAGCTGACACCAGTCTCTTCTTCCAGAAGACAAGATGTTTTTTAATAACAGGTTATCTGGTTCCACACGATTCTATTTCTACAAATATGACCATTGACAGCTCTTATGCCTCTGAAAGGCTGGATATCAGAAACCTAAGAAATGAGACGGTCTATTAGTCTTCATACCATACATATCTGATTTGGTTTCTTTCTGTGGTTGTTTAAATTTGTAATCTTTTTTACTTTTAAAATGAGGAGATTTATGATTTAAAGCGTAATACGTAAGGCAAATTTGAAAGCACAGAAATGATTTGTGGTGTTTCATTTAATGTGACCCATTTTCCTTTATTTCATTCTGAATATTGTATTTCTGTAAGGGCGGTCGTATGATGTATGCCCTCTCCCATCTGCCTCACTTCTGTTATCTGTTTTCATGCCATTTGTATGAATGCAAATTAATAACTTAGAACACTTTGAGAGCGGCGTGTCTTATTTTCACTTCCACGTGCTGAGAATCGTTCATCCCTCCAGCGAGTTGTCATTATTGTTGCTCAACTTCCGCCCGCCCCTGTGGAAAGCCACTTCAGTTTAGCACTCCAGCTGCTAGTTAGCACAGTGCTGTTTACCCGCGAGTGTAAAGCTAGCTGACTCCCCTCGTGAGCTTACCTTAGATTAGCCTCTCGGATGTTTTGGCTCTTCCAGTAAAATCTTCTAGCATTGGAAGAGAAGGTGGCTACAACGACAATAACAAAGAGAGAATAATAAAGAGTTGGAATTTAAAATGAAAAAAAAACTACCCGTCTGGTCACTGTTGTACTTGGTTCGTCTTTAAAAGTGTCCGGTCAGAAACACGAAATCGTGTAGAAGTCTGTTCCCCCCTAAGAAGCGATAATCTATCAGTGCCAGTGTCACCGCACATCCTGGCAGCTGACAGCTGAGTACTCATTTTTAACGCTGAACATGTTTAATCATATTTCATCACATAATGTATGTCGACGAACAGTGTCCCAGTAGTTTGTTCAGTAGATAGTCACACATTCAGACATCAGATAGGGTGAACATTTTATTTTGCAATATTTTGGTCTTGTTGATGTAATTGGTCCTCTTTTGTTACATAATGTACCAAAAAGCTTGGACCTTGCAATTGCCTCCTCCCCTCTTGTGCTACCCTGTAATTTGTAAATGTCTCACCAGCATCCCCATGGACTTTACCCACATGTAAACACATACAGTGTGTATTTACAGTTTAGCAGGTATTCACAGACAGCTTCTCCAACAGAAACATCCACAAAATAAAAACAGTAATAAATTCTAGAATTATTTAATTTAAGTCAATGATTTCAAGCACAGGTGGAATTTGATCCATAAACACTAAGAGTATAAACCTATTTCAAACACAGTAGGAGGAGGTTACTGTTAGTTGGAGGACTTTGTAACCACTGTGTTATTATATTGTATATTATATATTATATATGTTATATAAAGATTGTTATATAATACAGTGTATTACAGTATACAGCAACAGTTACATGGTTGTAAATAAGGAGGACAAACTTAATGATGATATCACTGATTTTTGTATATTTAAAATTATTAATTTAAAATCTTTTGTCCAAGTTTTATGTGTGTGTGTGTGTGTGCGTGCCATGTTCATTCAAAATGAACAAAAGCCAATAAGCTTCATTTTTGAAGGAAAAAACTGTGGAAAATCTAGTAAGATGGACACAGACGTGTCTCTTACTGAGTATTTTGAGTATTGTGAAACAAATATTTCACAATAAGTTCCAAAAACTAGCCGAGAACCAAGTTGGAATTTATACGTAACCACTAGGAAAACAGGCTTCAGTAATAAAGCTGAAACAATGAGTTTCCTCAGATACCAGGAGGATGAGGTAATGTTAGGCAGACTCTGGTCAGCAGCCCACAGTCTCATTAGAGTCATGAAGTAAACATAGCTCTACATGCATCCTGTCAACTCACAGCAGCTGCAGAGAGAGAAAAACACTTATATGTTAAACGACTAAACTGACCCGTAAATGTTCTTGTAGAATGAATGACTGTTGTTCTGTTGTGTTTTGTGGACCAGACACCCTTAAATCACTTGTATCATAATGTCTGTCTGCCCTCCTGTTTCTCAATACCTACCGAGTATGTGTGTGTGTCAGTGTGTGTTTGTGGTGATTTGAGCTGCCTGCCAGGGTGCGTCCCACTGTCTGAACATGGTCATAATGTGGGGTGCTCATAAAGTTTTACAAGCTGCTTCAATGTGACTGTATGACCAATCACAATCACCTCACTATGACCACAGTGCTCCCTGAGGTCTAATTGGAGATGCCCATCACACATAATTGACTGTTAGAAGTGTTTTCATCGTTTTTAACCTGTGTGTGTGTGTGTGTGTGTGTGTGTGTGTGTGTGTGTGTGTGGGTTCATATGCATACGAACATGGTTTCTAACCTCATCCGTAGCAGATATGCAGTGGCCAGAATCAGGGATGCATGATATTGGAGTTTTTGCCAATATTTTACAACTCATTTGGCCAATAACCTTTATCGATACTGATCCCAATATATATAAATATATACGCTTTTCCCCCACATCTAATTGCAGGGATCATCAAGTCTCTTCAGTAGTAGAATTAACGTATTATTATGCACAGGAGTTGAATATCAATCATTATAACCCAGAGATCCTCAAAGCATGAAATACAAACACGGACCTGAAGTATGTTGTTGTCCATACTCGTGCATCATGTGTATCAACAATTACATGATGAAGAGTGACAGAGCAATGAGTGAACTTCTACAGAATGTGGTCAAAGACAGATCATCAGATGACATTAAAGGGGCAACTTGACAATCGTAACACTATTCCTTAACAACCCAGAAGTTTGTGCTCCAGAAGCAGCATATTGATCGGCAAAATCTATATGCAGCAAATTATAATTGTAAACCAAAATGAATTTATAACAATCAAAGGATTTCTGATTCCATTTGCCTTAATTAAATATACTGATACCGACTCTGGGTTGAAGACTCGCTGACGACTGGATTGATGCCAATCAGGTCGGGGAGAGAACACAAAGGAACAAACAAACAAGGTGGACAAGACCTACCACTTGTTGTTCGAATCAGGAAGGGCACAACAGAATACAACGTCATCACTGTTTGCAATTGACCCCCAGTATCACAGTATCACCATCAACATTCTTGTGTCAAATGAATCAAAACTGGTGAATATAACAGCCAAGATGGGTTGCAAGCACATAGTTAGTGCTGTAACTGCTGACTATGGAACTCTTTTCTGCATGGACACTGGGAGAAGGGGTGTTGAGGGGGTTACCCTACTGGCGAGGGGTTTTAACTGCAATGCAGAACTTACTAAACAAACCCATCATTAACATTATCACTATTTTTTATTTACATTATCCCAGCAAACACTGGTGCCATTGTGACGTTGTGTCCCCGGCCAAAACTGGTTCGCTCAGACCCTCTCTTACAAATATATATGGATTGTATTATTGCAATGACAAAAACAAATGTGCTTGTGTTTTATTTAAATACAATGATAATTGATTCACGATGAATTTGGTTGGTAAATGGTCACGGTCAGGCCAGACGTCCACACGATGTCCGTCCCCAACCATGTAAAAAGGCAACATCCATTTTTTGAAAATTTTGAAACATGTTCATGTCTTTAATGTAAAGCTACATGCGAATGATATTCTTGTGTCATTGTTTTCAGCCTGTGCCGTCTTTATCCAAGCGGTTGTTGATCTCGTGATACACACCATACACGTTACATCATCTCGCAAGACTACAGCTCATTTGTCAAGCAAGACAACACTGGACAGTGTCAGGCTACCATTTCTACGAGTTATGGTTGTGGCCGTGTTGTAGGGACACAGCACGGTAAGAGATTGCAACGTGATTGGTTGAACAGTAGGTTCATATTTCGTTTTCCTCCAGATATTTAAATGTGGCGAAAAAACGAAAGAAGAAAGGTACCTACGTTGGCGTTATGAAGATTTAGTGATTATTTGATTTTGAAAGCAATATATTCTTCATTTTGATAGGTCTTTAAAAAAAAGTAGTCATTTTGAAGTTCACTTTTGTCTGCAACAACAACAAGCCCTTACCCTGACCGTTATCCTAACCCGACTGAAGTTAGACGTAGCATTTAAATGCTTTTAAGGTATAAAAATACATGAGATGCTACACCTTTAGAAGAACCGCTGAACCAATAAACAACCTCATTTTTATGGTGTTTTAAAAAACAATGATTTGTCTTTGACTTTGTTGATGCTTTGTCTCTTTTTCTCTGAATAGCACTCAAAATACTACAAAATACCAATGTTGGAGTGTGAACCAGATGGTTACAGTTTCATGATGGAAAGAAATGGAATTAACCGATTCAAATATTAATAACATTGGCCAGCGCCTCCTGTGATTTTTTTTCTTTATCTTTGCTGGTCTTGAATTAAGAAAGAGATAATTAAATCTAAAATGAAGGAGTCTATTGATTTATTTCCGCTACTTGGCTATTTCTATTTCCAATTCCCTCATCTTCTCAGCCACATGTACAGACTTTTTATGACCCAGGCACTGAGCTCAACGATTGAAACACCACTGCAAAATTGCCAAAACCACATGACATCAGTTTTGTCTGGCAGGGAATATAATGTCAAAGGGCAAGAATAAGGTCTGATAATGTGTGTCGGTGACGCCACGGATCTCACAAGTCAAAAAATAACTTCAGTGAATAGTCGGCCAAAACATTCTATCACTGTATTATGTAAAAGAAATTCATTAAATTAAAGAAAGTAGAAGACAAGCTATTTGCACAAACCTAGACAGAACATAAAAAGTAACTGGAATCTTTTGTAAATGACTTCCTTTCCCATGGTCTTGAAGGGTTACTGTGTGTGGGAGTTCATTTATTACCAGTGTAGGAAGGTTAAATGTGTGCTGGCAGTTTAATTAGTGTCTGGGTGTAGTGTGAGTGTTTTTTCTGTTCGCTCACATATATATAAGACCGACAGACTGACACAGTGTGAGATGAACAGCGGAGGCGACTCACTGACAAGGTAACTGTTGACTCTTCCGCTCTCTTCCCGTCACTGTGCCAGTGAATCCCTTTCACTCTCCATCTGTATTTTACAGTTGTTGGGATCAGATTCTGTCCACGCCGAACAATGATGATGATGAGGATGATGAAAACGTCTCTGTGGCTTCTGGTGCTTGGAGTTGCTGTGACCTCTGCTGCTGCTCGACCAGGTGTGTTAAATGTTCTATGAAAAATAATGCACTTTCAATCCATTTTGCTGCATGTAATGTGCCAAGTTGGCATTATATTATCTGGGAATGTCTGAAGTGCCATGTACCCATGATACCTTGTCATGTCTTATAATGCTTGAACCCTTATAATGTGCCATGTATCTTATTGTATCTGAGCATGCGTCTATGCTGCCCTGTGATTACTCATAATAGATGAATATCAAACAGGTATGCCTTGTATGATCTGGTAAAAACCTCTAATATCTTTAAATGTCTGCTGCAGATATGGCAACATCTAAAATGTAACAATGTACCTGTACAATAAAGCAATGATAGCTTCTATCTACAATATGCTTTATGGATGAAATGAACCTCTCGCTTACACTCAGTGTTTCTCTTCAGGCTCCTGTGTGGGACGTTGTGGTGAGGTTTTCACCAGAGGTCAGCTTTGTGCCTGCGACCTCAGCTGCATGCAACACAATGAGTGCTGCCCAGACTTTGAGGCCACTTGCACCACTGGTGAGACACTGACCACAGGTCAAGTAAGACCGATCGCAGCTTACATTTTTCAGATTCATCCGTGTGAATAAGGGTGACGCAGATGCAGAAAGAAATAACCCAATAATTCCTAAAAGATGAGGAGCAGTTATGTATGGGGTGCTTCTGTGGGGGGATTCACAGGGTGGCAACCTCCGAAGCTGATGTTTCTCTTTTGCCGTTTCTCGAAATTCATCAATGAAAGGATTGTTGAGGAATTTCTCTCCTCTCCTCTCAGAGGGACAGTGAAGATGAGTGTGTGGTTCACTTAAGCGAGGTCAACTTATCTTTGGCATGCCGGGACCGCCAATGGTTAGCCGAAGGCTGTCTCGGGGCGTCGTGGTCGCAGAATTTAGGTTTTAGTTAAAAGACATCGCACGAGACGCACTGCGGTAAATATAGAAGACAGAGATAGAGTGTCGCTATGGAGATAGCCATTCTGTGTGTGAGATGACGACACGTGATTCTGAGAGAGGGAAATACACCACAGACACCAGATGTAGATAGGTTTTTTTAGGACGCAATGCACTGACCACTTGTTGATCTGTGTAACCAACCAGAAATCTCCTCAATATTGACCGCCCTGCGATAAATGCTTCTGCTTAAGACTTCCACAGTCTCCATCTTCCTGAGTCGGCGTCAACTCCATTAATACTTTTTCCATCACAATGAGGAAGGCACAGGTTGTCCAGATCACTCAGACACCTACAGTATCAAAACCGACTGACACATCGAAAACCAAGCCACGCGCAGTTGAGAGTGTTGTGTTGTCTGTTGTCCCTCAGCTCAGTCCTGCCTGGGTCGCTGCGGCGAGCCGTTCAGACGTGGTCAGCAGTGCGAATGTGATCCCGAGTGTGTACGCCACAACACCTGCTGCCGCGACTATCAGCGTCACTGCGGTGAGGGGGGCCCACAGCCGCGACCACAACAGTGTCCAACATCTAAAAAAAAAAATGGAGCGGAGACTGGAGGCATCGCCTCAAGCTCTAAGAGATGTGGCAGTTGATTTCACAGTCTTACCAGCATCTCTCGGAATACACCTGTAATGCTTTTCTTGCCCTCGTCTCTCTCTCTGTCCACAGATGCCAGCGTGTCAGTGTCAGGGTCACATCCAAGAACTTTCCAGCCTCTGGGGGCCAAGGCTTCAGGTTAGATTTCCATCGACAGCAAACTGACCAACCAGCAGCACAGCTTCTCTTTCACTGTAGCTCTGACTGCAATTTATGATCCCCGTCTATTCCATTTCTCTGAACACAGTTACCAAACCAAATTTGACTCTAAATCAGCAACGCAGGTGCCGAGTGGCAAAAGAACCACCGATGGTTTGGACAAGCTGCTGCTGCTTTTTTATGCACTCTTTCGAGCTTGATGCTCGTCAGGAGACCTAAGGACGTTTTGCACTTCTGTGGCCTTTTTTGTGTTCCTTGTAGAAAATCCATATTGCTGTTGGATTACAGGTTTGTTTGTTCATTTTGATCCTCTTCCTCAGGTCATCGAAAATCCGAGGGGAGCAAGAAAGGGTCCAACAGTGAGAGCGAGGAATTGTATAAAGGTAGATGTTGCTTTGAGGCTCAATTTGTTCTCCAGTCATAACATTTTACCTATAAGACACAAACAGGAAATATAACAAAAGCCTGTGAGATACACTTATCTTTTACTACCACCTCCCAGTAGCCTGGGACCCAGAGCCCCAGAATTCTGGGGCTCATTTAAATTTGTTCTGCCAGAACACATATTAAAGTCTGACTACGCCAGGCTAGTATCCAGAAATGTAGGCTGTTTCGAACACGCTAACAGACCCAGAGGGGGCCCCACATATCTAGACCCAGTGCATGCTGATTGTTTTGAGGACCCAATGTAGATGTCCAGTTTTAAAATCTTAATAGAAGAGTCTCACATTTTGGGGAACAATGCGCTCATACCATTCTCTTATACTCATTATAAGCCTCTCAGCCAAAAATTGACTTGTCTACCTTGTTTCCCACATTTTGTCAACCAAACATATATATGCTTCAATATAATTTCCATGAGTTAATAAATAAGTGAATATAGATAAATAAAAATAGGATTTATTTACTTTTCAAGTTTACTGTCCACCTTAAGGTCAATTTATATACAATAGTTACCCAGCATTTATCCACTGACTGTGAATGATCTGCCAACCTAAAAAACAGAACTCTGTGAAAGAGTCACTTTATCCTTATTTTATAAAGATTCATCTCCTTATGCATTGGTGATATGAATGCATTTGTTCCTAACCCTAAATCAAGTGGTCCCTGCTCACATTGTCAAGGTGCATTAGACGTCCTGCACCCACTGACTGACAGCTCCTCTGGGTCGGCCCCAACCAATCAACCACAACATGGTTTGGAGTATTTTTCAAATTTCATTTTCTAGATTTCATTTTTGTTTCCCCCAAAAGATGACATTGTTTTGTTTAATTACCTTAAAAAAAAAAAAAAAAAAAATCTTTGCTAATGAATGGAAGATATTTTCCTTTCCCTTCTTCCTCCCGTAGGTGTGACTGACATTTCCGTCGGCCTGCTGCCAGCGTCCGCCCCGTCCTCTCACGGTGGAACTCCAGACTCCCGAGCACGAATGAATGCTCTGCCCAGCAACAGTGTTCCGTCTCAGGGCGGCAGAGCTCCTGTGAGCCCCTCTGGTCCCAGTGAACCCCTGGTGCTGTTACCTGGGGGAGCGGCTCCATATGTGCCAAGTCAAGGTTCATTAAAGAGAGATTATTTCAATGTGATAGTAACATTTGTTTAATTCGATTGGGTTGAATTTTTCATTGTAATTGTGATGATTACAGTGTGATGCATATTTGTTTGACAATGTAATTCATTTTTTACTTTATTATAGAAACGAGCACATACACAAAAATGCTTTTTTAAATTTGTTTCCAGGACTCACAGGTTCTAGGCCCAGACCCAACACCCTGCTGGACATAGCTCAAGCCTTGGGACTCTCTGAGGTGGACACAGGCTCTGAGAGACCGGGAGCAGGTAGGGAAAGTGGGGGGATCTATTTCCTAGTTTGACCAAGTTCAGTCTGTTGAGTGTTAAATACATATTTCAGCTTCAAAGAATGACATCTTAAAGTGTTTGGCACTGATCTGACCGTCCCTTGGTGTACATGCTGGTGTGTTGGTGTGTGTAGGACTACTTGCTGGTGACGTGTGCAGTGATTCTCCCATCGATGGACTGACTGCTCTCAGCAATGGGACCATCCTGATATTCAAAGGTCAGTATAACTGTGTGCACAGCACTGAAGGTTTTTATTTTGTTCCCTATAGTTCAGTGTATGGTGTAGTTTGTTGTTGCAAGCTGCCCTTGGGTAGACACAAGTAATAATAATAGTAATACGTTGTGTTGTGTTGTGACTGCATATGCTGGAATGAATGTAAATGTGGTGTGTTCTGTGTACGAACTGTATAAAATGTGTGTACAAATGTTCCAGGTGAGCTCTTCTGGTCAGTGGACCCTGTCAGTCACTTACCTGGTCGTCCGCAGAGCATCACAGACAGGTTAGGTGTCTCCTCTCCCATCGACACCGTCTTCACACGCTGCAACTGCCACAGAAACACCTACATCATCAAGGTACAAACAAGGGAAATAAGTGAAATGTGTGGTAACACGACTACCTGACGATCATTTTTTTGCATTTACCTGATCAATTATTTGGTCTATATTCGCTATAAAAATAATGAAAAGTTACTTTTGATCAAAAATGTCCCAGAGCCCAACATGACCTCTTAAAACAGCTAGTGAGTATATATATAGTTATGAGCAACAAGGCTCCAGACTAGCAAAGCTGACATGCAGGGGAAATTATTTAAAAGCTATTTGTTTCAAAATGAATTGCTGGGGAGCTAAAATCTGAAACCATTACAAACATGAATACAGACGTAGACTGAACAAATCTGAAAAATATTAATTTCACGATGATGAGGTGAATGTTTCCTTAAATGTCAAGATGTTTACAGCAGCATTTGCATCACTTAAAAAAAATTATGTTTTGGTGTCTTGGTAAAAAAAAGCAGCATGTACAAGTGGTTTTAATGGAAGTTTTGAACTCGATATGGAAAATGCAGCACCACCATCAAAAGCTTTTCCTCTGCTTGAGGATACATTGTAACCCTCACCCTCCCCACCTCTCCCCAACCCTCCAGGGAGACCACTTCTGGCGTTTCGATAGGAACATGGTTGTAGAGCCCGGCTTCCCCAAGCCTCTGGCGTCCGAGTTCCCAGGACTGACAGGAACCATCAGTGCTGCACTGGCAGTGCCAGCCACCAGGAAAAGACCCGAGACTGTGTACTTCTTTAAGGGCGGTGAGGACTGAATTTGGTTGCCTGGACCTGGAGTTAAACGGGCCTACAATGGTGGTTAGGATGTCGGTCAGCTGAGTCTATGTTAACTTAACCGGAGTATGAAGCATGTGCATGTGCATGGAAGGGGCGTGTTCAGCAGAGAGGGCAGAGACTTGAGGCATAATGGTACTGTCAGATTCAGAAAATGAGTGCACATTGATTCCAAAGGGGACACGAAGAGTTCAAACTAACAAAGCCAGGGAGGCTTGTTGGCAACGATTAGGATACTTGAATTAGTCTATACCTAACCTCTGAGCCTTGACTACAGGGCAGTCACTTACATGTAGGGACCATCAATGAACTCCTGTTTAAATACCTCTTTTGATTGGATTAAATATACAGTAAATGAGATTCCATCTTGTTTCCATGTCATGTGACCCACTGATTCAGAACCGTGGCCTAACCGCAATAGTACCCTCCCAAAATAGGACACACATCTTTTTATTGGATTTTAAGCTGCATATAATTCATAACAGGATCAATATATATATATAAAAAAAAAAAAACTCAATAGCTTCCATGCCATGTCACTGTCTCCAAATCCTACCAGATGCTTTTTTTTTTTGCATCACTCGACAAATTGGACACACCTCATGAAGTTACAATCGACATCGCATAAGACCCGCATAAGCCAGTAACCTTGGTTTGGAGTACAGGTCTCTGGGGATAACATAGTCTTGCTCAGCACGACTCACCTCCCTGTCCATCATCTAGGAGACATGATGCAGAGCTTCACCTACGCACCAGGCAGCACTCCGTCCTGCAGCGGGAAATCCAGGAGCTCGACTCACCAGGCTGGTAAGTAACCACGCCAACCATCTCAGCAGTTACTCATGTACCAATGCCACTGACAACAGTCTTTACATCCTCAAGATGTACAGTATGTTTGATATCCACCCTGTGCAGAGGTAGGCGGAGCAGGTTCCCTCCTCTTCCAGTCTTTGAGCTAAAGTAGCCCATGTCCCATTATCCATCTTCTCTTTTCTGGGTTTCACAGCAACAAAGCATGTCCCCCTAAATGTTTGCGTGAGTGCCGGTTTAATAACCTAGAAAAGTGGCAAAGGTAATGTTTTAACAAAAACGACACGGATAACATTTTGATTCCTCACATTGTGAAGCTCTTCAAGGTGGAGAGATCAAGATCAAATTGGCTCTGAGGGGATTCCCCACCCCGGTCACCTCTGCTCTGTCCATGCCCAGCCCCCAGAGGAGTGACAGATACCACCACTACGTCTTCTCCGGAAGTAAGCACCACCACAACACTAGGCCCAAGTCACCGCATGACATGTGAGGGCTGGCCACAGGAGATTGAACAAGTATTGGCAGGGCTCGCATCTTTGGTTGAGTCTCTCATCCAACCCATTTCCAGCAGCAGCGCAGCTCTGCTCCAGACAGAGGAGCACGTAGAGCCTCACACCAGAGCTAAAAAGGGTGGAAATATTGGATTAACATTCATCAGGCGGACACAGACAGGACTCCAAATGAATGATAATGTCGTTCCGCTGGATGTGATATTTTTCTAAAGATAACAACCTTAAGGTGATAATGTCTCCGTGTTATGTTGACAGATTTGCCTAAAAGTTGGGAAAAATAGAATCAAATTTAATGAAATGAAAAATCAGACAGGAGACACATACACTGCGTGTTCTGTTTATACCCTAACAGAGCTTGAACCTTTTTATATTGTTATAGTGCCAATTTATACCAAATGATTGGCTAATCTAAATAACCTGTTGACCGTTTCTGTAATATTATTGGTTGCAAAAGTCACTATATGATGTCATTTCTTGATTTACTTCATAGTGATGTCACTATGACATCTTTCCTACCATATGAGCATAGATTATTAATGGATGTATATGGTTGTGTCTTAAGTCCAATAAGATGCAGAGATACCTGGAAAAATGCATTTTTTAAATTATGCCTTGTCTTTTTTATGACTTCATTTTGAATTCCTAATAAAATCATTTATCATATGTCATATAAATGGGGAATAATTATCTGATCAACTATAAGCTTCAGATTGTCTTATTTGCAGAGAAGAAGTCTTGAAATTCTTGGGGTTCTGACCATGTGTTGGTTGACCTTGATCTTTGACCAATCAGCTTAAAAAATGAATGACCTGGTGAAACACCCCCCCCCCCGTAATACTCCCGCTAAGTTTCGGAAAATAATCGTTTTGTCATTTTGTCCACACAAAAGCGCGGGCGAAAACTGTACCCTGCTAAGCCGGCGTGCATGGTGATGATCCTGCTTCATTTTTATGTGTCATTGACCAGGAGAAAAGTACAGAGCAGTTTTGTAGTTTAATAGACCCAAATATATTGCATATTGTACTCCATCTAATTCTAATGCCATATTTAAGTGTTTGAGGAAAAGGCAGCTAGAATCATTTTCTCTCCTCTTCTCTGCAGCTGTGTTCTTCAGTGTCCACATTGTCGGCAGCCTGCCTGCGCTGGCCAAACCTGACCCATCTGCCGCCCTCGCACCTCTGCCCATCCTCAGCCCTGCGACCACAGCTACCAACGCTGCCAACATGGCCGCCCACAACGCTAACCCCACCTACCCAGCCTACTCCATCAGAGTTTGGCTGCGCTGCCCATAGAAAGGTCCCGAAGAGGAGATGGCGGCCCTGCTCGGGGTGTTTCCTGCTACAGCGCGACAAATTCTACTATGTAAATATACTTACATAGTTATAGGTAGTAACTATATTTTCTCAAATGCATTGTTAATTCCCATAAGTGATTTTTGTAACAAAAAACCCCATCATAAATTGAAGCGATCTCCCCCTTGCCATAACAGCTCCAACTTGAGGAGGCAGGGCCTCTACAAGGCCTGTTAAGGGCCCTGTAGTATCTGGCACCGACACATCACCAGCACATCCTTAAAGTCCTGCTAGTTGTGAGGAGGAGCAGGAGTAGATCGCGCTTGTTCCTGCACATCAGTCTGTGCCTGTTTCATGGTCCGTCCCTCCGTGCATCACGGTTGGTGGGCACTGAGGGACTCACCAGTGCTGACTAGGTGCCTCACGAGATGCTCCCATCGATTTGTCAAAGTCGCTCAGGACTTAACACCACAGTGACTTAGATGGTCACTGTCCAGTAAATCCCAGACCTTAACATGGACTGGTGTAATGAGATGATGTTATTCGCTTCATCAACAAGTGGTCACACTGTTTTGTCTCATTAGTTTGGAAAGCTAACTCTTACTGGAGCAAAAACAAGTTTTTATTCCCCTTGTTGTATAGTATTTAGAATTCATTCATTATGTCACCATTACAGATTTCTGTATCAAATATTATTTTTTGTGATTTAGCCTACTTAAAATAATTTGAAGTCAATAAAACAGCCCATAATCTTCATAATTTACCTAATGCAGAGTTGACATCTTTAGATTTTCTTGGTCTGATCAACACTCTAAACAGCAAGAAAGTCAATTAACAAGAATATAAAACTGATAAAAGCAGAAAATCCTCAATTTTTTCAAGATGAATGATTTGCACCAGTACTGCTGCTACTCAATTTTCAACTTTATTTTTTAAAACAAGTGTTTAACAGCTCTGATGGAACAAATCGAAAAACTAACATCAAAAAACAAGAGCTGCGTTCATGATTAACAAAAATGACAAAAGAAATGAAAACTCTGTGGATTACACCAACAATATGACCTTACATATCTCACACAAATACATAGTCATGTCTTTCTAATGTGATCATGTATTTTTATTGGACACAATTCTTTTTGTTGTCGCGAATGACTTAAACTCAACAAAAAAATTATCTAGGAATTAGGCAATCTTTTCATTTCTTCATTGGATGAGATGGCTGAGGTCTTTCTGATGACATCATCACTATGCAATGCCCCCTCTGCCCATGGCCCCTCCCCTTCCTCCCCGAGAGAAAGTCCCTGGTAGGAGATAAACATCAGAAACATCAATAAACGAACAAAACAAGCAATTTAATCCCACATCATCTCTACTCATGATAGTATTCTTGTGATGTCTGTAATGCTGCTTTCTGCTTATTGCACTTTAATAAACGACTTCATCATAATCTGAGTGACTTGAGTCTATTCTATAAGTGTACAGATCAGTGATCATCAAGCTTAGTGCTATGTAATCTTAGCTGAGGTGTTTAAAGTCCAGGCCTCCGAGAAAGTTTCAGATTATTACCTCTGCGGGTGAGTAGCATCCTGCTCTCCCTTCCTCCTCTGCTTCCTCTGGCCGACAGGCTGCTGATCAGAGATTGGCTCACCGCGCGCCGCTGAGTCGCACTGCTGGTGTCTAAGAACAAAGCCAGAGAAGAGAGATGAGACTGGGTATGACACGAGCAGGACACACTGGAGAGAAGAACACAGCAAAAGATTTTTAGCTGTTATCAACAAAAAAAGATTCACCGAAAGCTATCATGACAGATTGAATCACAAGGGTGCTGACATTAATTGTGGGATCTACATATGGAACGATTGAATGTTTTAACCTAAAAGCATGATGAAAGTCTCTATTTCCTCTGTTGAACTTGCTGCGGTTTCACCATATTCAGCCACAGATGGACTAAAGATTTGGTGTAGAGAGTGATGTAATTATCCTGAATTCTAAATTCTAACATTATACACTCAAATTGTTTAAAGATATTTTTATTGAATCCTTTTTATAGTGCTAATATTACAAGCTTGTTGCCATAGTTAATGGACTTAACAAGTCTCTCATCCAAACAAGATGGTAAAGTGTCTTTGCTGCCCCAGAA
The DNA here is from genome assembly GCF_022379125.1 of Scophthalmus maximus. Taxonomy (NCBI): domain Eukaryota; kingdom Metazoa; phylum Chordata; class Actinopteri; order Pleuronectiformes; family Scophthalmidae; genus Scophthalmus; species Scophthalmus maximus. Next base: position 8,063,030 of record NC_061519.1, on the reverse strand, counting down.
GTCTTTGATGGATTTTGTACCCCTTTGCCTCGACACCATCTAAAAGTGGCTGAAAAACAACAGGCAAAGATGAATTCATCGAGATGTTAAATGCAGAAACCATGGAAGGCAAAATTGACCAGTCATTTTAATTCCTTTGATGGGGAAAAAAACCCAAGAGATCTCCCAAATCTGAGCTGATGTGTCCCATGTTCTCACCAAAGGCAATGCAAATGAAGAAAGAAATTAAAGAACCACACAAAGTAGCAACAACAGAGAGCTGAAGCTGCCAAACTTCCACAGAAGGCGTTGCACATTTGTACCAAAACAAACTCCTTCTTTAGAGTAAAAAGACAGAAGAGGTGAGATCTAAACTCTCACCTCAACTATTATGATGATACATTAATTGAGTCATTTTTCTAGCAAAACAAATATCTGTTGGCTTCAACATTTTACATATAATCATTTGCTCCTTTTTATTTTATATGATAATAAACCGAATAACGGAAATTATTTTCATTTGTCACCCTGGGTTCAATGAAACTGTAATTGTTGTATTCTATAGTTAAACTAATTATTTGAGAAATTATTCAGATTAATTGATAATCTGCCCCCACAGTCAGGTTAGAATGTGAAAAATGTGGCACAGCCCTGCCACTGTCATCACTGAAATTCGGTACACAGGCAAAAAAGGTTGGTTCAGATTCATAATGAAAATCCACAGCCAGGAAACAGAAGAAGTTACCAGGGTCCTGGCTGGTAGAAGGCAGAGATGCATCATCGCTCTGCTGCCCTGATGACTCCACATCTGTCTGGCTCTCCAAAGACGACTCAATACCATGCCTGAAGAAAAAACACACAAATAGGGTTAGACGAGACTCCATCCTTAAATATAATCCTTTTCTGATATCTTGCATTCAGAATTTAGTTTGATGGTACTAAATATTTTACCAGTAATCCACCTGAACATTAGGAAAAGGAACGTGTTAGTCGTATACTTTCACAGCCCATAATCTCCTGATCAGTGAACGTTGCTTCTCTAATATTAAAACCACAGAATTGTTTTTCAAATACATTCTCTGGTGTCAGTCCCACTGGTTTACTGAATGTCAGCTCAGGCCTGACTGCTCATAAGTCACTCACCCCTCTCCTTCCTGATCCACGAACACCTCATCTCCATCGTCTGCAGCGGCAGCCATCCCTGTGGAGGCTGTCACCATGGGAACAGACTGGGAGGCCATGTTGTCACCCGTGTCTGAGGGCAGTGACTCCGTGAAGACTGTGACTGAGAGATCATTGGGAACATGATGCAGCGTTTATCCTTAGAACTGTAATCATTTCGACAGTGTGTGTGTGTGTTAGTTTGTGTGTGTGTGTGTGTGTGTGTGTGTGTGTGTGTTACCTGGTGCAGCCACTTGTAAAGGTGTGGTGGGGACACTCCTTCCTCCTCCGTCTTCATCATGAGCAGCCAGGAACAGAGGAGACTCATACATCCCCAAACCTGCAACACAGCAGTGGTTCGACAGTCATTTAACAAGTGAAAAGAAAAGGAATTGAGTACGCTGTTACTGTGTGAGTGTGTGAGTGTGTGTGTGGGGGGGGGTACCTCCTTGAGAGGCCAGCTGTCCCAGGTCAGAGTGTGACGCTGATGTCTGAGGCAGCAGGTCCTCTGGAGGTCCAAATCTAAACCTAGTGGACAGACCTGCTACCTGAGGAGAACTGAGAGATGAAGAGAAGACAGACGTGGGAGGTAACATGAGGATCTGATGAAGTATCCACTCAGAATTAATCTTAAGATGATTCATAGCTCAGTTTGTTTTTATAAAAGGGGGAAAATAATGTGTTTTATACTACAATTAGGCTGAACTCATCAAGGGGCCAGAGATAGGTGTCATTGGGATAACTGATTATTGGTTCTACTGCTGGTGAACTGCAGTAGAATGGTGAAAATTACTTTTGAAATAATGAAGTACACATAATTTCTTCTGCAGTGAAAACTCTATTGACCATGTGGTGAAAAAGTACAAGCTTATGTCTCCGATCCAGAGTACACAAATATACTTCTGCAGGAAGACCCACAATAGAAATCCTGAAATGCTAATTTCTTGTGCCATTACATAAACATTCAGTCAGTTGTAATACAAGTATCAAATCAGGTTATTTTATTTGGACTACTGATATTTCACTGTAAATATTGTCAACAGAACCTTTGGATCTCTGGAGCCATTTTGAAAATTCAAATTCTTAAAATCTTAAAACACTGAGTGATCATTTCAATAATGGGTGTTATGTATTTTTTTTCCAGACCACACTGAACACACTCTGACTGAAACATCACACACTGTGTGTGTGTGTGTGTGTGTGTGTGTGTGTGTGTGTGTGTGTGTGTGTGTGTGCGCGTGTCTTACTGTATAGCCTCAGCGAATCCATCAGTGCGATGTGGGACAACCAGAGTGGGAGTACTGGGAACCATCCTGTCATCGTCATCAAAGAAATGTTGCTGCAACAATAAACACAAAGTCGCAGCTCGATTGTTACCTGGCACAACTTTGTAATGCACACTATTAAAGATTAACATCATAAAGATTATGTAACTCATTTCCTGAGTATACAGTTGATTTCTTACTGTGCTGCCGATCCCAGGGGTGAGTTGGAGTCCACGTCCTACTGATGGTCTGCGCAGCTGAGAGGTCTGTCTCTGATTAATAAACCCACACTGTCAATTTTCTACTATTCATACAAAAATTCATCTTCCAGCACATTCTCAGAGTAATGACACAAACTAAAATGTTAGTTTTTTGACAAACTGTCCCGACATATAAGAGGAAGCAACAAATGCTTTCTTCATGTATTGCAGGTATGAGATTGATCTCTATACATTAGAAAGTTTAGAAGCCAATATTTGTGTTGCATTTAGTTGGTGAGGGAGCACACGGATACAAAACCCTTAAAAAATCAAAAAAAAAGATATATTCTACGTTGAATTTAACCTCTTTTACTTTGCCCAACAATTTCACAACCTGATTTAAAGTTTACCAATGATGCACACGTTGCTTTTTTTTGTTAATTTGGAAGTGTGTGTGTGTACCTGGGTGTGTGGAGGTCCCAGCTCTGGAGCTGGAGGTTGGATATAGAGCCTTGGTGGGAGGGAGTGTGTGGGCCTACGGGGATGGGGCAAGCGGGGTGTGAGGGAGGATGAGAGGGAGGGGGAGGGTGCACAGGAGGAGGATGTTGGGGGGAGGTGTACAGGCTCTCTGGTGGGGTCCGACTCTGATGTGGCGCTGCTGCTGCCTTCACCTAGAAGATAATGATAGACTCACATGAGCTCATTTCAAAATGAGGGGAGATTCATTGAATCCACAAACTACAGGGGGCGCTCACTGCTCTGCGCCGGCTCTGAGGCATGCTGGGAGTCTGACGACGCACCGCACACATCCTCCTGAGTGTTGGGGGCTTCTGATGGATCCTCTTCCTCTCCCTCATCTTCAGGATCTTCGCTCTTCTCATTACTCTCATCTCCTCCTCTCATCCCGCTGTCAGCAGCATCATCCTCATCATCCTCATCCTCCTCTTCCTCCTTATACTGAAGCAGACAGAGATAGTTTGGTTATTTACTTTACACAATAGACTAAAGCTGAAAACATTTTGGTGAGTGAGAAGAGGACAGCACCTCCTCCCCTTCGTCTTCCTCCTCCTCTTCTTCTTCTTCGCCTTCATCCTCCTGCTTCTCTTCCTCCTCTTTGCTCTCTCGGCTCTCGCTGTCCGTGTCAATCACAATGACATCCCGGATTATAGCGGAGCCCTGAGAGGATAACTCATAAGAGGGGACAGACTGGGACACGCCTTCTTCCTCAATATCCTCATCTTCTTCAGCTAAAACAGGAAAACTCTCCTCTGGAAGCTCCTATACAACAAATATACGACAATCTTTCATTTATTTCAAACTTGAAGCTTGTATTAAAACGCATTGTGCAATTTCAAACTAATAAAGACCTGTTCCTGTAAAGGATTAGAAAAATCCACACTGATCAAATCCACATTCAAGAACGGTATGTTCCTCTTTCAACAACGCCATGGAACATCAGCTGTCAAATACACAGTGTGTTTGTTGATCCTCTACCATGTGGCTTTCATTAGTTGCTAACCTGACTATCATCCGGTGAATCCTGTTGTTCTTCCTCATCCCTCAGCTCTCCTTCCATCTCCTCATCGCCTTCCACCTGGAACACAAAACATTAAACAGCTGTAATTAAACATGTTGCAATGAATTAAATAAATGACACAAAAAACATTGATGATTGCCAATTAACAAACAGTCATAATGTCCAAAGATCTCTCTGTAAACCTCTGTGATAACATTTACAGCAAAGCCAAGTTAAGGGAGATGGTATAAACCATTTCAAAAGCATCAAAGCTTCCCAGGAGAACAGTGGCATCAATAATTGTGAAAGACTGGAACCACCAGGACACTTGTTTGGGCAAGATGCGTCCTGGTCTTTCGTCCTGGTTTTTCAGAAAGAACCTGCCAGAGTGATGAGCAACACAGCGACACTCCATCACTCAGGTCTGTATGTAAGATTTATGTCTAGTAGACACCAGGCTCTGCTCATCACCTGGCTAATATCATCTCTATGGTGAACCATGGTGGAGGCAGCATGATGCTGTTGGGGCATTTTAAATAAAATGAAGCATAGTGCAAGGATTCGGTAACTTCCTTGATGTTGTCATAGCCATCAACACCCTTCGGCGACATCAGAAATTTGTAGGAGAAAACATAAGCAGCCCAAGCTGACCAGTCACAGTCCTTGTAGTCTCCATGAGGTGTTTCTGTGGCCGTTGAGTCAGTTGAATGAATGAAGAACATTTCAGGTGACAAATTACTGTAGTTCACCCCCGTTTGGGGTTGTGTCTACCTGCAGTGCTATCGATGGTTTTAGGCGTAGTTTTTTAGCCGTCGGTGGTGTGAGGGAACTCTCTGGTCTGGTCTCCACTTCCTCCTCCACCCCCTCTTCCTCTCTGCCCCGCTTTGAACCTGCTTTAGTCAAACCAAACAAACACACACAGACATGCACGCACACAGACGCGCGCGCACACCCCGTCGGGCAGACATGCACCGTTGTCATTAGAGCCTCCAGTGTTCACTCAGAGTGCATTCAGTGTGAGGTCAAATTAGCTTTGAAACACTTTAAGTTTGAATGCAGTGGGGGTAGTGCTGGTGGTTTTGGAAAACAGTCCCGCTCACCTGTTCCACTCAGAGAGGAGGATGTAGATGGCCGCTCGGTGTCCATGCTGGACCCTGCATCCTGACTTGCTGCCTGCTGCTGGGTGGGCTGGACAAAAGCTGTGGTCTGTGTACTAGTTGGCTGAGTCATGGGTGTGGGTGCGCTCACCAAACTAGAGCTGGTAGAGTGTACAGAGGCTCCTGTACTAATGAGCACTACAGAGAGAGACATTATGTTAAACTCTTGTCACATCACACACATGATTTAACCTTTTTTTAATCATGACTGTGTGTTTTATCTTGTTCTGTGAAATGGTTCTATCTATATATTTTTAACCACCGTTAAAAATAATCTACTATTCACTAGGTTACACTTTGTTTTTAACTCTTGTAGAACTGCAACAGTTAATCAATTTATCAATTAGTAATTGACTAGTAAATTAATCACTAACTATTTTGATAATCGATTAATCGGTTCAAGTAGTTTTTCTTTGAAAAAGAGTCTAAATTCTATGATTTCAGCTTAAATGTGAATATTTTTTGGTTACTTATCTCCTCTATGACAGTAAACTAAATATTTTTAGTATGTGTAAAAAACGAAAAATCATCTTGGAGTTTGGGAAACACAATCATAATTTTACTAACTAATCGATTAATCGAGAAAATAATAGAAAGAATAATCAATGGTGAAAATAATCGTTAGTTGCAGCCCTAAACTCTTGCTCTCACCCTCTTGGCTGTCAGTCTGTGTAGTTGGCATGACGGTGGCAGTAGGTGTTGGGATGGGGACAGTTGCTGGGGTAACCATAGGCCGGATGCTGGCACGGGGCGTGGACTTGCTACCAGGGGAGGGGCTCGGCTTGTTGCTAGGAGATGGAGTACTTGGGGTGGGGCGGATGTTAGCAGTGGGAGGCTCAGACATGCTGGAGCTGATGGAGAAACAGGTGAAATTAATATCGTCATTTAATTTCAGCAGACAGTTTTCATGTGTACTTTTTTGTGTTTATTCTAGGGGTGGGCGATCTGGCCAAAAGATCATATCACGATCTTTTGGGATAGAATCACAAACCACGATCTGAATCATGATTTTCCCCCCCATCTAGGCTACCCCGCCCCACCCCCTTTTTGCCACACGGAGAAGCCGGTCTGTCTCTGTGTCTCTCTGCTGCGTGTCGGGTCGGGCAGTGAGAGCTAGACACGCCCCCTGCAGTGGGCAAGATCCGAGACATGCACACAGAGCGCTCAGGATTGGAGAAGATTCATCATAGACGAAAGCGTTGATTTCCCCAATGCCATTAGCAGTGCCAAATATGATAATATATAATCAAAAATAAATATCTGTTAGTTGAAATGAATGCACACACAGTTTTGTGTAATTTCCACACGATCTGTAATATCTGAAAAGCAGATAATATGCCAAATTATGATTGTCCACGGTATAAAATCATCAGATCGCACCCCACTAGGTAGTTCTATACAATTTTTGTGTTTCTGTCTGGTTATATCATCTGAATGAAATATGAGGAGCTCTATCAAGAGTGTCAACGATCATTCACCACCAGTTCCTGATGTTTGCGCATGTGTGTTAATGTTTCCATTAGTAGTTACCCTCCCCTGTCTTGGGCTGGACTCTTCAAAGATATCTGTCTCTGGTCTGCAGATCTGGGCTGATCACCCACCTGAGTACAGACAGAGGTTTGTAATGTGGCATTTACATGACACGAAAAACACTCAAGAGAAATTCGTAAACATGACACAGAAGATTAATTCCACAGCATTATGTCATTATCATTATGTGATTACATTTAAAATAGTTAGATAAAGAAAAAAAATTCCAGAAAAATTTGTAAAGAAAAAAGTAATAATATTCTGAGAATGTTAATATATTTTAAGGGCAAATAGTATTTAGAGGTAAAAAATGCATAAACTGAGTCATACAGGTGCCCTTCTCTGTGCTAGTTTAAATGTGATGCCATAACAGAGCAATAATGTCATGCACAGCGTACTATAATAACAAGGTGATTCTTGTTGTCTGCCACACCTGGTTATTGACTAACATCACATTATTGGTTTAATTTTCCATTCAATATCCTAAAATCACTCTACTTTTTAACTGTGTTTTGGATAATTCAAATATCTATTATTACACATTATAGTTAAGAAAGTAGGTAAAAGAAGAGGCTGAGTTTCTCTTTTTGTTTAGCCATCATGTAATCATAGCATACAATAAAACAAAAAACTAGTTGGTTTATTTGGTTGAGGAAGTAAATGAATAGTGGCCTCACAGTATGGACCTTCATGTCTGTCATGTAGCATGTACCTTAGCTCCACTCTGGTCCTGTGGCTCCTCTCTGGGGTCAGAGTGTGTTTGTGTCTCCCTCAGTTCTCTAAGCTCTCTGTCCTGGCGAAGAAGTCGACCTTCGAACTGAGACTTAAGGGCGTTCATTCTCACCTCCATTTCCTCCTTACTCTGTTTTAGTTCTTCTATCTCCTTACTGAGCTGCTCTTTGGCATCTATAAGTAAAAGGGCAGGCAACAAACAGAAATGTTAAAGTAATGTTACAGAATAGCTTCTTTGTTTACTTGAACTTGTCAGCATGTTTTCAGGTCAGTATGTTTGTGTTAGTGCAGGTGAAACTGACTGATAAGTTGGTTGATTTTGGTCTTAGCTCCCAGGAAGGCCTTCTTGGTCTTTTCCTCTTTGTCAGCAATCTGCTGTTTCAGCTTCTCCTCTCTGTTCTTGTTGTCCAGCAGCTGCAGAAAAAAATGCACAACTTTAACTGCTGCTCTGAAAGGGTTCTTAAAGTGATGAATAATATCATAGGCCCCGGACAACAACAAAAACACTCTTGAGTTCTTATAAAATGTTTATTTTGTTGTGCGAGAGCACAGTGGATATATAAGAAGCAGAACAAAGAAACCAAGACTCTTGAGCCCCACAGCGAACCGCATCTTTACTGTGATTTTATCGTGTATTACTCTGACATTGTGTCTGAACTCAGCACACGCGCCCACACACATACACACTCTCTCTTGCTTGTTGTTGTCTTTTTATATGATGTTCATATGATATATGATTGGAAGCTTAGCATATAATAGACATTTGTTGAAAAAAGTAGTATTGATTGTACATTGATATTGCTAAAGTTAATAAATGTTGTTATATTTTAAAGAAAAGTTGTTTTGTGTTATTTGCATGTACATTGTGATAAAGGCTGGTTGACAGAGTCAGTGATCAGATTCACACCTTCAGCTCACTCCATATGGTCATATCTACCAGATATGATCATTTTGAGTGAACACCCTGAATTCTTGAGACTGAATTGACCATTTGGTTATTGGTTCCAGTTTCTGGGTAGTTCCCTGTTGCTATTAACATTGATTAATAAGCTCTATTGATTTTAATAATTCATAATCATCTTTGATAATTCATAATTATTACTGATAACCAAATTAGCCCAAACTGATGCACAACAATTTATTAAAATTATATATTAATTTGGTGTCTAAACAGGCTGAAGAAATATTTTTTTCTGTAAACTGGTTTACAAATTACTAACACTCAACACGTCCAGTTTGCTGAGTGTTCTTCCTTCCTTCCTGTGTTACAGGATGTGCCCCAGGGTTCAATACTAGGGACATTTGCTTTTTAATTTGTTGCTCTTAATTCTGGATAATTTAATTTTGGATAGTCTTGGGAAATCATACATGTTTACATATCTTAAATGACTTTTCTTGAACTTGCATTTTAATTTGTTGTGTTGCATTTTAATTGGATGTTGAGAATACTCTTTTGCAGTACGTGAAAGTTGTCTAATCTCTAAAAATAGATTTTAATCTTTCATTCAGTGTAAAGTTAGTTTTTGTTTATTTCATTCTTCACGATCACCTTAAGTTGACTCTGCTTCAACTTCCTAAACCATAAAACGTTTGGCTTCAATCTTAGGACTTAGTTAATTACTGTGTCCTAATCAAACAAACAATGAATTGTTATCTTGCAGATATATGTAAGTACAGGATATAGATTAAAAATGGTTTACAGGAAGCAGGAAGTACCTCTTGTCTGAGTCTAGCAACCTCTTCTTGTTGTGCTTGGTTAGTGTCACTAGCAGCGTTAGCATCACCGGGCTGGGAACTCTTGGCCAGTGAAGCTTGACCAGCTTCATTGGCCTGGTTAGCTTCAGTCAGTTGCTCCTGCAGACGCTTGATGTCTGCTTCCCGCTCACCCACCGTCTGTCACAGAGGAATAATAAGGTCAGGGACAAGGTTGTGTGAGAGCACATAAGGATGGATGGATTGAAGTTAAAAAAACAAAACAAGGTTTTCCCAACCTTCTGCAAGCTGTCTTGCTCTCCCTGGAGCTCAGTCAACTGGACAGCAAGCACAGATAGATTAGATTTACAAAGACAAGATTTCTAAAAAACATTTACCATTTAGCTCATGTACAGCATCACACAGAGCCAAAGTAAATGCACCTTATGTCACTGAAAACTTGGCTTCAAAACTGTTGGAAGGAAACATTGAGTTCTGTTCATCACCCATAGTTCGGATCTTATTGACAAAATGCGTTTGAGGGGCTATTATAGAGAAAGAAATGGTCCCCACCTTGCCCTCTGCTTGGCTCAGTGCAGTCTTTAGATTGCTGACTTCCTGGTTGTAACTGTGTTGACTGGTTTGGTGGGTCTGTTGTAGCTCTTTCTGACTGGCGAGGTTCTGCTGGAGTGACTCTTTCACCTGCTGGAGCTCCCTCTGGATCTGCTGAATCTGGTTCAGACGGGCCTGAGCTTGAGACTGAGCTGATTTTAACTGGTTTTGTACCTGTGATTTGAAAAGGCGGTGTGGCAGGTTATTTTAGTTGGTTGTCAGGTGAATTGTTTTTGATTGCTGGGTTACAGACATGAGGATCAACGTTGAAAACAGATCAAAATGTAAAATATGAATCCGGCAAGAAGGCGTGTGTATTAATACAAGATGACTTAATCCTGGCAGTGCTGCTCACCTGCTGGGTGTGGGTCTTGGCTTGGTGAAGCTCTTTTTGACTCTGGGTCAGTTGGTTCTGATTCTGCTGCAGCTGAGTCTGGGTCTGAGACAACTGTGACTGGACCTATAAAGATGTGAAAAAAGGGATTCCAGTCTTTTAATCTATTTCATCAGACAGTGGCTCCACTTTGAGAGCTACCTAAATTTATTAAAGGGGCAGAAAGCAATTTTGGAGAAAGATTGTTTAAGGATTTTTTGACCACATTGGTCTGGGCTCGAACCAGCAACCTCAGGTAATGGGAGATGGACACGCTAAGCACGAGGCCAAATCCCCTGAGTCGTACCATCTGTCGCTTGGGTTTTTAATTTACAGAGCCAGGACTGTGCGGAAAAAACATTTTTTTGGCGCGCACACAGAACTGACAGCTAGCAGACAGCTGAATTTTACAAAAAGTGTATTGAATTAAAATTGCTTACTGCCCCTTTGAGTGCTCTTAACCAGTCTCAATTTTCCCATTTCCAGGTGAAAGCTCCACTTTCTAAACGTATTTAGAGGCCACAGAAAACTTTAGCCTGGCTGACAATTAACACACTCATCAACATATCTGTCAAAACCTGACAAAATAAAATACAGACTTAGCTACCTGTGTCAGTTGGTTCTGGTTCTGTGTCATTTGGTTTTGGACCTCCTGGGACTTTTCCTTGACTTTCTGGTTTTCCTTCTGGGCCTCCTCCAACTCCTGCTGGGCCTTCTGGGTCTGGAAAAACACAGGATTTTAAGGACTCTTTCCCAAACTCTGGTTTAAACTCCAAAGGACCAGAGTCATTTAGACAGGCATGCACAATACTGAGGTTTATGTTCTTATTTATAATTCTTTATGTTGGGTTTTGCATAATTAACACAACTTTATGGTGGTTATGTGAAAAGCAAATTACCAAGGACGGTGTAGGTTTATGGTCACACTGCAAGTTGGGTCTATTCAAATGGTTGGTTTTATAAAAAAATTGCAGTGTTCTATCCTTCTATGTTGAGTCTAAAGTACCTTTCTGCTCACCTCTTCCTGTTTTTTCTGCACCTCTTCTTTCAGTGTTTTCAGCTCCTCCCGGGACTTGTTGAGCTCCTCCTGGGCTTTAGTCAGCTCTTGCTGCACCTCCTGGCTCAGAGCTGACTCACTCCCTACTTTAGATGCTGTTTCCGCAACAAGCTGGAACCCACAAAAACACACAAAGATTCACTTTCAGTTTCAATGCTCATCTGGTCTTTTACTACAGCCTTAACCCAAACCTCAGGCCCACCTTGTCATGCTGGACTTTGAGCTCGTCATACTGGGTCTTGTAGCGACGTCCTATCTTCTTGACCTGGGTGATGGTCTTGTTCTTCTCCAGGATGTCATTGTTTTTTGTTTCCAGTTGTTTCGTCAGAGCTTCTTTCTCTGACGTCAGTTGGGTCACAGAGTCTCTGAGGGCTTTCAGCTGAGACTGAGTCGAGTTGCTGCTGGCATTGGATCTACATATTGGATTGACACATAATCTCAGTTAGGTGACATTTGAACATGCATTTATAAAGACTTTACATACCCACATTCTCCACTGATCAGCTTACTGCCAGAACTCCACCCTGGGTTTTTTAAGTATTATAGTATTAGGTTATTCCATTGCTAGTCATGCAGTTCAAAGAAGTAGAAGGCTTTTGATTCTCTTTAATTTCTATGCGCAGACGACTGCAAGCCCTCCATCAGCCAGACCTGGCCAGAGGTCCAAGCTGACAAGAAAGAAAAACAGATGCACGCGTTTCTTCTCTTCCACTACTACCGTGCACACTCACACACACAGTGTTTGTTGAGAGTTTGCATAAAAAATAATTTGGAATAATTTTGGAAACTTAAGATTCTATGAGACCTGATTTGAATACTGCACGTTCGCCCCATTCTGATTGAAATGATTCCAATTGAAGATGTTGCTGTTGAGGTTGGACCTAGAATGATGATATGTTTGTGTTGTCTAAGTGGGTGTTTTACCTGGCCAGTTCAGTCTTCAGCTTGGCCGACTCTTCAGCTAGCTGTGTGATGCGTCTCTGCTGAGCTTCTTTCTCATTGGTCAGTTTCTGTTTCTCCTCCGCATCTCCATCTTTCTGTTGGCTGACCAGCTGCTGCAGATGGACACGGAAGGAAGTGCAAGTCAAAATTACGCAGTAAAACAGTTTCACAGCCGTGACAAAATGTAAAACATGAGCTCTATTTTAGTATAGATTATAAGTGCAAGAGTACACACGCTTTCCCTCCTTCTGTCAATGTTCGTTCGTTCGCGCACGCGCGCACACACACCCACCCACCCACCCACCTACCTGTGCTTTGGCCTTCCAGTGTTTGAGGTCTTCTTCCAGAAGCCTCTTTTCCGCCAGAAGGGAGCCATTTCTTTCTGACAGCACAGACAGAGAGAGGTGCAGTGGGCTGATGTCTGACTGGAGCTTTGTCACCTGACAGACAGAGATGACATTCTGTGAGCTTAACCAAGAGCAGCTGCATTGCCAGTGCTCACTGGCAGAGGGGTAGTGTGGTATAGATAAGCATGGGCTCTCAGATCCAAGACAATGTTACACAGACAAATTCTGCTCTATTCAGTCAAATCCATGTTTTTTTGTCCACCCTGCCTTCTGAATACACAACCCAGTTCTAGAGATGAGAAAAACTAATTCCATCATTAAGTGATACAGTAGACCTTAATTAGAGTTGTACACCGCACTGATTGCAGCAGTGTTTTGTCTGAAACAACATCAACACTACAACGTGTAACTTTTTAAAAGGTTTCCACGTGAGAAAAATCTCTGTCCACACAACATAGGACGGCTAAGACTTCTCAGTGGGCAGAAACTGCAAACCTGCATCACAGTCAACATCTAGTAGGGAGTGCAGGAAAAGTCAGCTCGCAAATATCGCAACATTCTCTGATAAATTGCATTATTACAATGTGAACATAAGGTTACATTAACAAGCAACATAGTCGAAAACTAATATATGAGCCAACTTGAGTCACGTCAGCCTTGTTAAAGTTAACATTTCCGTGGAAACCTACAGTCTCTATGCTGACCCGCTGCACTTTACAGCACTGTTGTGACTCAGGATGTAGTATTGAATCTAGTGATGGTTCTTGAGAGACTAAATAGAAGACTAGAAGAGTTTGACTATGTGACAACAAGATGTGAAGCCATGGAAGTCGACTGAATAGTGTCTGAATTCTACTTACGCCAGCCAAACCAGTCTCAAAGTCGTGCTTTTTGTTATTTTTGCTCAACTGTCTTCATGTATCCACAGCTAAAAATAAAGGGGATACCTGACAAACCATGACATACAACACTTGGATCGTACTCTAGCTTGCGCTTGCTGCAGCTCCAGTTGCAGTTTATCTCTGTCCATTTTCAGCATCCTGTTGGTTTCTTGGAGAGCACTGATACTGCTAATCTTCTTCAGCTGTTCCTCTTGTTGGGCCAGAGTCTTAGCTGTAGCCTGAGAGATGGAAGGGTGGCAAACAAACCTCTTAATTATAATCAGCGGTATTCTCTTTTTTGCACTTTTTGCCCTAAAGCTGACATTATTTAGTGCACATTTGGGTTCACCATCTGAAGATACTGAAGACAATTAATTCTTTCCCTGCCTGAAACAGGCGGAGATTCTCTGTAGTCCCATAGTAATTTGTGGAAAAATTTACTGTAAATGTGTACAGAGCAACTATAATCTATGTCTAACAGCCATCAGAAAAATTGTGAATGTCCTCTTAACTAAAGATGAAGCTCAGGTACAGCAGTTGTTAGATTTCACATATCAAATCATATTCAAAACTTCATTTACTTCCAGTCGTCCATCCTCATTTCCTACCTGCATTTTCTCCCTTTCAGAGTTCAGTGTGTCCTGTAGATTCTTTAGTTCTCTGTCCTGGTGTTCCACTCGCTGTTTGTAGCGAAGAGCTTCTCCCTCAGACACCTCACATCGAGCAACAGCGATCTGTTTCTCCTGCCGCACAAACCTAAATGACAAACACAATTAATTCACACGGAGACGAATGGAAACTGGAAAATAAAGGTTTATTCTGGTATAAGATTCAACAAAAGTCATGTGTTTTTATACGTTAACAACCTCAAGCCCTTCTCACGGGTGTTAATGCCAACACAGTCACCCATGGCATTACACTATTACCTGAGTATTTCTAGTATCTGTTCAGTGGTCTTCCCTTCCTCACTGAATGACAGGTCAAGCTGCTGTTTCTGTTGCTGCTGTTGCTGCTGACGACTCCTGGCAGCCATGTCGTCCATCTGCTGGTGCAAGAGAGCATTCTGCCTCCCCAGCTCCTCACAGCGACGACTCTGATTTGACAGGTCCTCCTGAACATGGGTCAAAGTTCGATTAGAAACACAATCGTCTAATTACCCTGTAGACGACGTAGTCAGGAGCAAGTTTTCAAGGCATGGACAGATTTCCTCTAAACTTGGTGAGTAAATGGTCAGCAAAAAAATAGAACCATTGATGTCTAGTTCTCTCCCTCCACTCTCTTGGATCAGTCGTCCTACCTTCAGCTGTTTCTCCAGTGCGTTACAGGCTGCAGTTTTCTCCTGCAGGAGGAGGGAGGTCTTGTTCAGTTGCTCCTCCAACTCCCTCTTCTGTGCCACATCTTGTTGGATTTTTTTCTTGAGCTGCTGCAAAGCCTCCACATCAGCAGCATGAAGCATTAGCTCGCGCTCATACTTAGCCTGCGCCTCACTAGCAAGCTTAGTCTGGGAGGAAGAGAGACAACGGCTGATGTAAGAGTGAGTGAAAGTCCACAGAGGTTAACACAACCTTGTCAAGTGTAATGTTCTGAGTGTAGGGGAAAAACTGAAGTCAAGACTCGTGAGCTTTATGGGAACCGTTTGAGTGTGTGCGTTCATGAACCTGCAGCAGGCTTTCCTGTTTTGCCTTCTGCTCCAGAGAAAGAGAAGCAGCTGCTTTCTCCAACGCCTCCTGCTGCTGTGCCCGACTGGCCACCAGAGAGCGCTGCAGCTCATACACCTGGACAAGAGAGCAGGCAAAATAACAACAGATGGTTGGTGCTGTTCACTTTGAAGGCTGAAAGGTCAGTGCAGGCATTACTCAGGGCTCTTTTAATTGTCCATCAAACCACTTTGCTGGTTTTATTTTGAACCTTAAGACAAACAGAGTCATTCAGCAGTGGTAACAGAGCAACCTGAGGTATTTTAGTCCAATATTCACTCTGCTTTAGCTCTAGTTGGATCTGGCTAAATGCTCCACTGTTGTTTACCAGCAGAAGATGTGATGAGCTCAGTTGCTGAGGAGAGCTGCAGATTCAGGTGATAATCCTCAGTAGGTTCGTTGCTATGAGCAACACCTTTGATATACTTTTTTTTATGCAAAATGAAAATCTTAATCAAAGCGACAACCTAAAAAGCATCTAGTCATGCAACATATTTATGGATATTTCCATAAGGTCAAGGCGGGTATTTAACACAAAGTTTCTTAGTCAAGTTCTTAGTATAAAAGAAGCCTTACTTGTTTCTCCAATGCCAACTCAGACTTTACTCTCTTATCCAGCTCCTGCTGCATCACTGTCTCCACCTCTACAATCCTCCTCTCCAGGTCTTTCTGCACATCCTGTGACTCCCTCATTTGCATCTCCAGGGGAATGTGGGCCTACAGAGGTAAGGGGAAGTCAGTTTGTACAGGGTGTCTGCACTCTTTTTGAAATGAAATCTTAAAAACAAAAGAGAAGATTTAACCCTTTTGAGAACAGACAAATTAATTAATACTATACTTTTAGTCAAAAGTATCTTCAACAGCAGCCTTGGTTGTTTACAAAAGTCGCTACCCCCCTGTGTCATGGTTAATACCACACCCATTATCAGATAATGGGTTGTAATTGGCCTGACAAGTTTTCTGCAGGGGCAATCACTGCCCAATGGAGGGGATCCATACCTAATTTCTGGCAGAGCAAATTTAAATGAACTCCCAGAATTTGTCTGGGTCCCAGGCTTGGAGATTTAAAATTGTCTTTAGGTGTGAACAGTTGTTTGTTTCTATGTCAGCCCTGTGATGGGCTGGCAGCCCGTGTAGCTCAAATCTCACCCATTGTCCGATGAGATTGGCTCATGCCTCCCCCATAAACCTCAAAAACCTTAACAGGATGAACAGTGGATGGATGGATTGATGGAAGGGATCCCGGATACCCCGTTCCATGTTCGTCGATGGGTGTACATTAGGGCCAAAGAGAAAATGGAAGAGAAGAACAATCTTACCTGCTGTTCGTTACGCAGATTCTCTTCCAGAGTCAGTACCACACCTCTGTACTGCGCAACGGTAGCATTAGCAACCCTCAGCTGCTCTGTCAGTTCACTGTTCTGTTCCTCAGCAGTACGCAGAATACCTTTCAACTCTGAGAGCTCCTGCTCTGATTGGCTGGGCTGTGGGGAGGATGCTGGCCCTGGAGGGCGTACTATGGTTATACAGAGAGAGAAAGGAAATTTAATTTTTAATAGGCTACAAACAGTTACAGTCAAGGTGCTGAACTTACTGATGAAAATATTTTAAGGCTTGTTCTATGAGAATCATATGTAATATCTGTGCCCATTAACAGTCAACATTCGGTAGAGCCTCTGTTCACCTCGCAGGGGGGCTCTGAGGGGTGCAGCTCTGGTAGCTGTGATGCTGCTGTTGCTGGGACCGGCCTCAGAGGACGAAGCAGAAGCCAGCTGGGCTTTCAGCGCTGCCACCTGCTGTTCAGAACTACGCAACAACTCCCTGGTCTTCTGCTGCAACACATTCTGCATCTGCAGCTGCTTCTTGGCTTCTAACAGCTGAGCCTGCAAGGGGGGGGAATAAGAGGTGTGACAACACAGATTGCATGCAGTGTCCAACAACAACACTTATTTACTCTATAATCAACTCTACATACGTCCATGGTGCGTCCGAGGGCATGTCTCTGTGCTACTTCCTGCTCCATCCTGGTCTTCATGGAAGCCAGCTCTGCCTCCAGATGCTCGATCTTGTTGTTCAGTCGTTGACGGCTCTCTGTCTCTGTACGCTCCATGGTCAACTGGACAAATATGACGAAGGAGGAGGCGAATTGTGAGAAATCAGGAGAAAAAAATGAATTAAAGGCTCATCTGGTTTGGTAACTTCTAACAGCTTAGAACTGTCTAAGATGACTCACTGTGGATGCAATGAAATTATACTACACCTTTGATTGTGGTAAATGTTAGTCCAAAATACATATGGGTACCCAATGACACTTTCTCCCAATAAACAGAATATGATGACATTACTATAATGATACTGAATTAGAACAGGATACTAGCTCCCTACGATCTAGCCACATAATGGAGCATATTTCTCTTATTTGAGGTAATGAGTGGGGGAAAAATGAGAGTGAAAACACTGCCTGTATAAGTATATAGGTACCTGTATTGTCTTGAGGTTTGTGAGCAGCAGGTTCTGGTTACGTTGCTCAGCCAGTTTGGCTTCCTTCTCTCGAGTTAGTCGACTCTCCGCTTGCCTTAACATGTCTTTCTCTTTGGTCAAGTTCTCTACACGCACCTACAATGAATGGACATGAAAAACAATGTCAGACTGGTTGTTCACAGGGCAAGATATAAGTTTGGGTGGTGGGTTTGCAGAGGTTTGTATATGCCAAACAGATTCACTGGAACTGTCATATTTGGTGTATCAACATACTTCACAATAAGGGGAAAAGCTCCATTACTGCTGAAACTAAACAAAATGAAATATAGATGGACTGATTTTCAGTTTAAGCCTTGTAGCAATGTATAATGACTGGCTATTCTTATAAGATATTCTGCTAGGATATTGTGGTTGAAGGTGAAACATGCACATTACTGTACTTGGAACACTATCACCAACCTGAGAAGCTACGATAACACCAATCCTTTTATGACCTATATTACATTAGTGACATCAGGTATATGTGTTCCAGACATCCAGATGACACTCTAAATGTATGATGAAGTCCTAATTCTTTATAATGAAAATCCTAATAAATGAATACATATTCAAATCTATAAAACAGCAAAGTGAGAGGGCCTGAATTCTTTATGAAGCCACTGATGTGCTCTAACATATAGGTGGCCACATATCCATCACTTTCATACTGCAGCCATTAGGTTGAGAAAAAAATATTGCAAAATTTGAGGTTTCACAAAGATTGGGGGTTCTGTCTTACTGCAAAAGTTAATTCCCGAGAAGGTAAGCTACATTCACAATTAATAAATTAATACACAATAATGCTGACATTCATCAGATTTCACCTCTAGTACATCCAACAGACTCAAAATTTAATGTCCTACGATCTTATCATATGTTCTTATTCCCATTGCCCGGCTTCCTCACCTCTTCCAATGCCAGTTTTTCATTAGCCTGCCGCAGGTCCTGGGTCATTGTGTGGATGATGTGCTCGTGTTGTTGGGCCGTAGCAGCCATTTTTTGGTTCCTGTCCTGAAGGGCAGAGATCTCTCTGCGGTAGGCGGATACAGTCTCCTGGAGTATCTCATACCTGTCAAACACAAAGACACAGTATAAAATGATTGTCCAAGAAACAGGATATGGGCCAGATACAGTAGCAGTAGGTGGTAGCATGAGAAAAAATCCTCGAACAAAAAGAAAACAAGCCTGCCAAAATCAAACAAATGGTCTGTTACAGAGCAACATCTTTATTTCACCACACCTCTTGTTGCTGAACTCCAGTTGAGAAGTCAGCTTGGCGTGGCTGGAGTTGAGTTCTGTTATCCGTCTCTGCAGCTGGTCGTTTGTTTCATTCAGCATCCTGTCGTTCTCTGCCTTCTCCTTTTTATACAGACTGAAGGCATCATTGAGCTGGAAGTTCATAGAGAAACATTCATCATAGGGTCACTTTTTTCCCCCATATGTCATAACAAAAGATTAAGAAGAATGCTACTGAGTGTGTGTGTGTACCTGTTTTAAAGCAGTTTTAGCCTGAGCGGTCTGTGCTGCATCGGCAGCAGTAGCTCTTTCTGGCGTAGAACGAGTACCTGGGGCTGAAGGTCGAACCGGAGCTGGGTGGGATGATAAGTCTTGACCTGCAGATGGAGCACAAGGGCAAAAGCTTGCTTGATAATCTGACTCACGATCCCTCTGAATTTTTGGTTTCAGGGTAATGTTAAGATCTAGTGATGGAACGGTTACCACGGTGAAACTCCTCGCGGTTAGTTCTACCGTTTCAAATTTGATCATTTATCATTAAAACCACGGCTGATTACCACGGTAGATGGTTAGCAACAGTTTTGTTTTGTTTTATTTTAAATTTGATTGTTTCATGTTGGTTGTGTTTAGGGCTGAAACGATTCCTTGTGTAATTTGAATAATTCGATTACTAAAAATCAGGCAAAATTGTTTGCCTCGAAGCTTTGTTTAATCAATCCAACTTAACGTTGTACTGCTCACTGTGTTTCTGCACGGGTGATTTCTAATGTCAAACCACAGGCTTCTGCTGTGGACGCTGCAGAGAAAATTTACGAGACGGCGCGGATTATAAAATGAATGAAGAGAGCTAAAACAGTGACACAGGTGGAAGAAAATGACAGAAAGTGAAAAAAAGGAGCAGAGCAGCTAGAAGTCAGGTGTGCATGCTAGCAGCAGATGTGCAGTGAATGTTACAGCTGATGTCCAATAATAAATGCAGCAACGCCTCAGTTCCACACAGAAGTCTCTGTGTGTCTTTTCACCATGCTGTTTGAGGGAAAATACAGGGGTTGGTCCCGGTGCAGGCTGCTTCTGCCTCAACACTCCTCTCAATAAAGCAAAAGTATATAGTGGAATAATCAGTAGAATACATGCTTACTAAAATAATCAATAGCTGTAGCCTTAGTTGTGTTGTAAAGCACAAGATAGGATTTTTTGTGTATGCAATGTGGCCCCAGTAGGCCTCTTCCTCTTTTACAAGAAAAAAAAAAAAGGAAGGATGAACCGTTCTTTTGAAAGGTTTTTGTATCAGTACTAGTTGAACATTTTCAAAATACCGTGATAATACTGATAACTGAGAGTAAAGGCCCGTGTATGTGAATATTTTTGTGTCACCTTGAGGAGGCAGGCTGAAGCCTGTGCTTTGCGTCAACAGGGCCTTGTACATGTCTCTCTGTCTGGCGTTGGAGTCAGAAAGCTGTTTCAGCTGGTTCCTCTGCTCTCTCAGCTGCTCCACCTCCTTCTGGAGTTTATCCACACTGGCCTCCAACTCGCACATGCTGCAGGGAACCAGAGACAGACGTAATGTTTAAAAGACATTTCACACAACTTCACCTAAACTACAATAAAAACTGAACACGGACGTAAATTGGAATTGCTTCACTTTTAGCACACTTCACTTTGTTGTTGAGTTACTTGTGAATGGCTAGAACTGCTCTGCCCATCAATCAACTCTCAATAAACCATAATGAAAAAGTGGAAAAAATAATTTTTTGAAACAATTGCAAATTTAGGGGAAAAGAACTGAAAACTGTAATTATGAAAGTACTTTTTAACAATTGTATATTAATATCATTTTGTGTTTCTTCCCAATGCTTCTAATTTTTTATGTAAAGCCCTTTGAATCGCCTTGTTGTTGAAATGTGCTATACAAATAAACTTGCCTTGCCTTATTTCAACCCTTAAATTTGCTAATATAAATTAATAAATTAAATCAATTTGATTAGCAGCATAAAGCTCTTAACTTTTTTTTTTCAGGGGGAGTAGGTCTTAAATCCTGGACAGATAACAGATTTTTCTCATCCAAGACATCGTCTTTTATACTCAACGTTTACCCTAAATCAAAGTCTGCAAAACCAGTCCAACAGCAGGAGTAATCGTATCTCACCGTGCTGAAGTTACACTGTTCTGTTGTCTGTCCTTCTCCTGCTCCCTCAGCCGTCCCAGCAGGTTTTGGTTCTGCCTTTGCAGCTCCTCCACACTGCGGAAAGTCAACTGTTTTGGGCTGATGGCCTCAGACGTGCTGGAAATGTCGGCGGAGCTGCCGTCATCCTTGGTCACCCGATTACCTCTGGCTTCCTCGAGCTCAACCAGAAGAACACACACCTAGTAAAGAGAACAATTAATGAATGAAAGCATTTGCACCAATCATTAGGGATCTACGTTTATTTTGTATTTTCATCATTGTTACCAGCTAAAGAGAATGTTTTATCAAGCCGCCGATTACTTGTCACGATTACAACATTTTGTTGGACGATAAATAGTCCTAGAAATTATTTATTTATTTATTTATGCTATAAATGATATCATTGTCATTTTAAGACCATTTTTGCTACTGAATCATGTAAGCTTGCAGTACAGCCCTATTGGTTGTTTTGCGTGCGAGTGATTGTACTCCTCTCCTTCACAATTTTTATTGTGAAATGTTATCTAAATCAGTGATTTTCAACCAATTGATGGGGGTCATCGGAGAAAAGATTATAAATATAATATATTCAAAATAAAATGACATATTTTAGACTGGGAATTGTCTTTATATCAAATTGTATATACCAGTGATAAGATCTGCTTTGGAATGGATGTTATTTGGTGAATTTGTGAAAGTGTATAAGGTAATTAAGTGACAGACCTACGTGATGGTTAATGAACCTAATTTGATGAGGTCAAATCATTGCACCAGTGAATTCCACCACCATAGACCAATCAGCTGTGTGTATTTCTCAGTGTGCTGTGTACCTGTGTAGATGTATCATCTAACTGTCTCTCCGTCTTCTGTTTCTCTCTCTCCATGGCATCGCAGCACTGCTTGGCCTCTTCTTTCTCTTTTTGCAAACTGTGGATCTCCTGATTAGAAAACAGAACAGAAACAGAACCTGTTATAGTCAATACGTGAATTGCAAAAATGTACAAAATAGATTCAAAACAGAAACTTATATCATCACAGACCATTCGAGCCTGTTCCAGTTTGTTGCACAGGGAGGCCATGGACCTCTGCATGCCCTCATACTCCTCTCGCTGACGCTTTAGGACGGGCGCTTTGGCCTCGACTTCCTGCACGATCTCATCCAGCACTCTGCTCACTCTCCTGGTCTCCTGTTTCTCAAGCTGAAGGTGTGTCTGACACTCTGCATAGGCATTATACATCTAAACACAAAGACAGAGGACGAGGCGTTGACACTTTCTATTAAAAAAATATAATCATTAAAAAGACAAGATGGTACTTCAGGTAGTATACATTTACATTAAGTTTGACTTGTGCATGTGTATAGGTTGAAGAAATTCTACACATTTTTCACTTAAGAACATGTTGTTTCCCCTAAACTGCAAATTAAACTTACCCTCTGGTGTTTTGCTGTAAACAAACATTGTATTCTCAGTGTCACTCACCTCCCTTTGCAAAACTGATTTTTTTACTTTACCCTATTTTATCTCGGGTTTTCCTAACTTCCATACATCTCAGTTTTAGCATAATATTTTTTGAACTTAACATAATTCTGGATTCATGAAGACAAAGAAAGTTTGTTTGTGGATCTCATCTGTATGTCTTGTATTTTGAATACCAATGGCAAACAGCCTCACTCAGATGCAGACCGTGTGCATGATTGTGCATATGCAAATGAGCAAAAAATTAAATTAAATAAAGCACCATAGGGTTACTTGAGGTCAGAAGGTACTCTCCAAAGTGGGGTACTGAGCATTATGTAAATATTATCACTTTGAATGATATAGTGACTGGTGTTATAGTTTTACAAATGTTTAATTTGAAACAAATTGCAAATGAACAGTGATTTTGTTTCCTTGTGTATCATTTCACAGTGAAATCTGTTTGCACTGAACATATACTGTGCTCAGTTTCTTTAATTCATTTCAACATTGTGATGTTAATAGCAACCATATCACTATTATAACATATCCAATTGCACTCACGTCAAAGAACCTCATGTTCGGCATCACAACCTCAGCAATGGCAGCTGCCGCTGGACACATGGCGTCCAACTGCTCCTCATTAAGAGTAGGCACACCTGGAGCAGAACACAAACGCATAAATAAAAGTGGTAAGAAAATATACAAACATACTCATCCACACATCAACATATAACATAAAGCCCCAATACATCTAGGAATGAAATTAACGTCTACATTGGCATGGTAAATTATTTTTACATTTTCCCTCAAAAATGGCAAAATGACAATCAGAAAAAAAGTATGTGAATCCCTTAGGGAGAGTCCAGAGTCCAGTCAATGAAACCAGATTAAAAGTGAGTTTTGTGTGTGTGTTTTGACACAAAATGGAGATGATTTAGTTCTGTGGCTAGATGACTTCAAGAGAACAACACAGAATGATCAGTGTGGTAAAGAAGAGGCCAAGGCTAACAGTTCTGGGATTAAATAAATCACCAGCACTGGTTTGTGGTGCCTCCATTTTCCAAAAGGAAAAACATATTTTTGTTAATGAATGTATTTTAGGTTTAATTGTTTTTGAGGAACAAGCTGCACTACATGAGGTCAGGTGTAAAAAGTGCTTTGATCCACAGCTTTATAGAGCATTTGAGTTTATTGCTACCAAATGAGGTTCAACCAGTTTTTTAGATCCAATGATTTTACTGTGAATAAAATAAGACAATTATTTTTGTGTGTATTTAGCTGAAGCACATTACCTTTGACTGCACTTTTAAATTAGAGGAAAATCCAGTCACATTCTATGAGCAATTAATGCAGAAAATCATAACTGTGTGTATCTGTGTGTGTCCGTGTCTGCGTGTGTTCTTACAGCAGCGTATACCAGCAGTCCTCATTGTTGCGTTTTCCAGCTCCATTTTCTTGACTTTCTCTCTAAGCTCTGCCTCGAGCCTCGACTTCAGTTCTTCTCCCTCAGACACCTTCTTCTCCAGAACCTTATTGGCTGCACACAAACAATAACATTAATCATCAAACTCATTATTGATACACTATAGATGGAAAGGCTCACTGCTCACACAAAAAAAGAACCACGACCAACGACCAAGTGGCATTTTGCTGATTTAGAGTTTTTCCTTCACCGGAACATACTAAGATTATAGACAAACAATTATCAGTAACCCAAACATGAATTGAAAAGCACACCGTGGAAAAAATGGTATAGAGAGCAATCACTCCTTCATATTAAATGTAAATGCACATACGTGTTATATGTGGAAAACAAACACCTGAGAGTCTTACCTTCCCCAGTGTCTTTAACCACTTTGCTGAGCTCTTCCACTGCTCTGCTCAGTTCTTGGTTCTTTGTCTCCATGTCTGTTGCTGCCCCCTAGAGGAACCACAGGTGTCACATACGCACTAACATCATGCAGGGAATAACATGACAATGCAACAGAAAGAATTTGCCACATACTAAAATGTCCTAGTGTTGTTTAATTTTAGAGAATATATTTATTCCTGGTGCCTCCTACCTTGTAGAGTGAAGACAACCTGACATGTGCGTTGAGCTCATTGCGGTATTTCCCCTCCATGGCACTCAGCTCATCTTTAGCCTGGAGAGAAACACGCAGAATGTTTACACAACAAATCACACAACACATAAAAATGCAGTACAAGCACATTGTTTAAGGATACATGATCTGACTGGCATAATTTTTCCATGTTTTAGCCATCGGCAATAAAGAAGTTTGTCTGGTTTATATTCGGTTAAGTATATTCTTTTCATTTGTATCCACAAAAATGTGACCAAACTGCAAGAAATAGTGCAAAGTAAATTTCAATACCATCGTTTTATGATCTTTTTACAAAAAATATGTACTCCTCAGTGTCCATGATGCTTGGACGATGGTTATTCTTAAGTCTCAGACTACTGTAACATTACATTAGTTTTCTCCAATATGAAAATAAACCAGTCACCAGTCCCTGCTCTGAGGACCCTCACATTATCATGTACTACAGATGTGGACATGCAGAATGCATATCGAGAGAAAAGAAAACATCTAAATCCTGTCTGAAACTAACCAAACTAGTCTGTCCATGAAATTCCTGGTCGAGGAAAACACTGGTGCATGTGCATTACCTGTTTGAGTTTGTTGTTTAGGTCCTCAGCTCTTTTACGTTGGTTTTCACTGGTCACCTTCAGAGAAGTGAGCTGACTCTCCAGTGCGATCGCCTGGTGAAGAGCAAAGTTATTTGGAAGGCATCAGCATTGAGGATTGGGAAATATGATTCTTTGCCAAGTGTTCTGTGAAAGCACTCGTTACTCGCAAATGGTTCAGTTTGGGCTGAATGATGTTTAAAACTTTCACTTTGTGGAAAATCTGAGTTATAAGTTTAAAAGTGATGTAGAAATGAACTGGTCACATGATCCACCTCAAATCATGACAGTCCCATTAAATGCAATGCTAATAATTAGTCCGTGCAGACCCTCTGTGGTTTATGTACGTAGTGACTAAGGATGGTTAGCTGACTGACTCTCTTATAGCAAATATAGAGACTGCATCTATGAGAACAACAGAAAAGTGAATGGGAGATATTATCTCTATCTATGAGATGTGCATGTTGGTCCATCGGTCTGCACTACAAAAACGACAAAAGTAGTCAGGACCATTTCTGTGATTGGCAGCAACATACGGTCAGAATTACATTCACAGCTGACTAACTTAATCACGTCATGTTGGAATGTTTAAGCTTCTATTGAGCTTCATTCTGACATGATAGGTAGAAAGCATTAGCCTGTGGTATTCAAGCCCAGACTGAGATAATAACCATATATATTCTTCCACAGTCACTGGTAATATAAGAGACTGAAGCCAGTGGGGACACCGCTGGAATATTGTCGTATGAATTCTTACTTTGGATGCGTGTGCCGTTTTTGCTTTACCTGTTCCTTGCTGTTCTTCAGACTACCCTGGAGCTCGACTATCTCTTTGCCTTTGTCTCTGTTGGTGTTGAGCAGTTCATCAGTTTTGGTCTTCAGTTCACTGGTTAACCACTCGATCTTCTTCTCAAGTAACTCTGTCTCCTGCTCCATGCGCTTCTCGCGGTGCTGCAACACACATCACTGGTTAGACTTTTTAAACAATAAGGTTGTTTTTTTTCAGCTCAAGGAGACTACCGTGTGAACTTCAACACAGAACTGTCGTGGTTTCCATGAAATCTTGTATGTACCTGTACAGAAGCTTCAGATGATTGTGTATTGTCCAGTTTCAACTGCAGCTCCATCTTGATCTTGTTTGTCTCTGTCAGCTTCTCATTCAGACGGTTCACATCCACTGCAAGCAAACACATACACGCACACGCACACGCACACACACACACACAGACACAGACACACACACACTTTAACCAAAGAATAACACATTTGTGTTCCTGGATATATATCAGGCAGATTAAACATACAATGCTTCCACATTTGTGACCGGACTGCGTTTTTGTTTGTTTGTGTGCATGTACCAGATATCTTACCAGTAAGATTCTCCACCTCCTGCGTTCTCTTCTCCAGCAATCTTGCCAGCTCTCTCTTCTCTGCCTCAATCTCATACTTGGCCTTTGTTTGCTGTAGCCAAACAAACGCGCACACACACGCACACACACACACACACACACACACACACACACACACACACACACACACACACACACACACACACACACACACACACACACACACACACACACACACACACACACACACACACACACACACACACACACACACACACACACACACACACACACAAACAGTTTATACAGTTTCTTTCAAAATAATGAATAAACATAAATAGTATAAATATTTGCTCACAACTTCTTCACTAAACAGAAAAAATGGGACAATTTAAATTACAAAAATTCAATGCCCTTAATCCAATCCATTGACTGATATCATTTAATGACGTTTCTTCACATCCAAAACAACCTGTCTCACAATTTTACACAACATTTAGTGCAATGTACTATTAAATGACTCAGAATTACTTAAAAATGATTTACCTTATGAAAGCATTTACTCAAATTTATTTTCTGAGTTTAGTTATTTTTGAATCAGTGAGAAGGACAGCGCAAACTGATTATATCAACAGAAAAATAATCAACTTTGAAATGTTGTAATCCAAAAGCAAAATCACAACCCAAACAACTAACAATACAACAGAGCATTATTGACACTTTCTGGTGAGGTGTAGGTGTATGTTTACCTCTTGTGGTGTTTTCTCTTGAAAGGTCTCTCCCTCTATTCCTTTCAGCGTATTCAGCTCTTCATCTGTACGACAGAATTGAATTGAATTGAAATACGTATTTGGAACATTAAAATATATATATAAGTAATCAAAACAAAAATAGAATAAAATATCCCTACTGTGTACATCACAGCCTTTCACAATATAATAAACATCATCTGTGTGAAAAGTAGTAGTAGTGTGTGTGTGTGTGTGTGCGAGCAATGTATCCATACCAATTCATGGTCATAGTAGGTATACTGCCCTTGCACACTGCAAAGTATTTCTGTGCTTGCCGGGATTTAATCTGGAAATCATACATCTCTTCAGAGCCCACTTAGTGAATAACTGTAATTCGGGATTATTTGTCGATGGTATAATTATCTTGCTGCATGGACAGATAACGTCACTTGTATTAAATAATCTACTCCTCAAATCCAGTGTTCACTTCTTCTATTGAGCTTTTCCTTTCTTGCGGTGCACCGTGTTAGACAGCCAACTATCATGCATATGTCCTCTAAAAGCAAAGTGAGAAATCGCTGCATCTCTTGGGATAACACTGAAGGCCATTACTGAATAATGCTGGCAATTTTTGTAAACACAGCGTAAATATTTCACTAGAAGAATCTAAAATTCACTAAAAAGACATTTTTCTAAAAGGCAAGTGTGATAATTATTACATAATTCTAATGTTCATTTAGCTGACGCTTTTGTCCAAAGCGACTTACAGTAAGTGCATTTAACCATGAAGATATTTCTCCAAAAGTGCAAGAATCATGAGAGTACATGAACATTTATCAAACAGGCAGAAACAGCTTAAAATGCTCCATTTGAGAAAAGTCAACATTTCTCTTTCTGAAAGACCTAGCACATACAACATGAAACTAAACGACACTGTCATCTTACTTTAATTTGAAGCTCTTTCCGTCCATATTGCTAAGAACGTTTGATGTTCATAAATTGTGTGTGTGTGTGTGTGTGTGTGTGAGTGTGTGAGTGTGAAAACTCACTGAGTTTCTTGTTTTCCTCCTTCAGGGTCTGCAAGTCTCTGGTGGCAGACAGGATCTGTTCCTGGCTCTCCACCAGTCTCTTCTCGATGTCAAAGTACTGCTGCTCTGTAGGTGCAGAGCACATTCAACAGTATTACATGATACAGAAACGTAGCATTGCACCGTTTTTACTCCTTTCTATATAAAGACTGCTGTTTGAAACAGCGGCAGACTTTCTGTACCACAGCTACGCAGTTTTGTAAACTGGCATCACGGTGTGCAGCTGAACACTTTTATCCTACATGTGTCCCTGGCAAATATTTAAAGATGTCATATGCTACCGATAATAATTTGAATGGTTGGTTATGTTTCTTCTCGGGCAATGAGGGTGACAATTCCCAGGCGAGGTGTGATGGAATTTATAATGTAGCATGGATTCAATTGAAACTACATTATTTCAATCCAAGCTTCTTCACTGTCACCTCATTCGAGCTGCATGTAAGTGTTGAGGAAACCTTATGCCTAATTGTGTTGGTTGGTATCAGGTATTAAAACACGCGACGTATAATAATAATTGAGGGATGGGGCAAGAAGTCAACACACAATTCAGTAATTCCTTGTCCAACATGTGAATCGTAGGAGCTGTCGGCAAAGTTAGCACAACATAACGGTGGCATCAAGGCTAAAGCTGGCGGGCTCCTGTAAACAATGGGAGACACACACACACAACACTGACATATGTATATATATATATATGTATATGTATAAACACCGACGTTTGATATAACGCTCAGTCGTAGCTAATGATGATAAGCAAAGTGATTCTGACTCCTGGCTACCCACCGCTGTCCGCCTTGAGCCGCTCGTGCTGGGTCCTGAGCGCCTCGTTAGCACTCTTCAGCTCCGTCACAAACTTCTCCAGTTTGTTCTGGGCAGCCTTCGGAAGTTTGCCTAACTCCGCCCGCTCCAGCACCTGCAGCAGGACGGCCGCCATCTCCGCCTCTCCTGCCCGAAAACAATAGTGCGGAGAAAGAACCCAGAACCGCTGTGAACTAACGTGCTAACGTATCTACTCCTTGAACCCGGTTCGAATGCGCAAGCGACACTCCGCTCACACGCGAAAGCAGCAGGATATCCGCTTCGAACTTTCAAAATAAAGCGACAACCGACAGTTCAATTATACCCATGCTTGCAACAGCCAACATTCCCGGTGTACCATATGGTGTAACGGGGTTTTTACAGTAGAAGTACGTAGTAGTAGGCAACGTGAAAAGCATAGTATATTGTAGGTAGAATACGATTAATGGATTCAAACTGAACTGAAAATTGTTTTCCTGAAAACAAAATTTGATGTGTCTTTGTTTGTGGGACAGGAAGGTTCACCACAGACTGAACTAAAGTTTTATTTGTTTATAACGTGACAAAGCTACGGCGCTGTTATTTTCAGCGTAATAAATTAGTTGCTTTTTAAAGTTTACGTGAATTTAGCGAAGAAGTACAACAAGTCTGAAATAACCTTTAGTGGTAGTTTCTACTCGACGTTTTATTTTGAAGAGAAATGAACGATGTGCCGTTTGTTGTATGTTCTGACTCGGTTTGCCCTGCGTCTGCCACTACGACAGAGATACGCGACGGAAATACGTCACTGCGCAAAGCATTGTGGTAAATTGTGTTTTTCCTCTCTGCTGACGAACCCCTGCCCGCTGTCAAAGTTTAAAAGAAGCCCCTGCCTCCAGGCTCACATTTTATCCACTGTCTTGCTCCCTGCAGGTATTTCCTCTCTGTACCCGAAAAGCGTCTCCAGTGTCGCGCAGTAGGAACTCTGTTTAATATCAACTCCGACCATTTAATGGTAGCTAAGGGTAGTGAACTGATGCCTGCTAGCTAGAGGAGCAGACTACCCTTAACCAAGCAGACGTTAACGTTAAAGTTTTACGATTAACTTATTGTTAATGCTTTCCTATCTAGTCAGAAAGTGTGGGGGGTTTTGTAGACAGCACTAATGATTAAGGCCTTTGTAAACTGTTCTTGAGCTGTGTTCTGTTTCACTGCAGACACAGCGACAAGTAAAGACACTGACACTCTCTCCTCAGACAGAATGGGTCGTGGCTATATAGTAGAAGATGCTGTGGAGCGATATCTGTGTGAACTGTGTGAACCATTGGCAGGTCCAATCACAGGGCTGCTTATTGGACAGGTAAGCGTACAGCTGTGTAAGCATTAGACCGCATGCAACAGCTTGGTATCAGTGAAACAACAGTTACATCTTGGCCATAATAGAACTGGGAAGTAGACACTGTAGTCACTGTTCAGAGTTTAGACAGGCCATTATAATAATACATTTATTTATTAATTTATAACATACATAATATATATGTTAGCTGCACTGCAGAATTGTTTCTCATAACATGGCATGATATAATGTGGGAAATGACTGTCTGTGTGTGTGTGAGACAGCAACTGATAATTAACTGAACATTTCAGAGCTCAGCCCAAAGGGATTTTGTTGTCATGGCGACTCGCACCCCCCAAAGGGAGGAGTCTGCTGCAGCGACTGGAAATGCCCCGGACAAGGAGTGGGTTACTGAGCACGCCAGACAGGTGGGCAAAGAGGACACTGTTCTAACCTTATGCACATCCACGTGGTCTTGAGCGTGTAGGTGTGTATTAAAGTGTGCATCCAGAATTTGGAAGGTATTTTAGAACGCACTGGGACATCTTTTGGTGATGCAGAAAGCTCATACAGTTAATTTGATGTTAATAAATATAAACAATGATTACATAATAGAATCATATTTGTGGAGCTTTGTGTATTTTACAAGAAAAGTTAAATATGGTTGCCTGAAAAGGGTAAGGTGTTTTTGCCAGTAACTGTACTTTGGCTCATTGTGTGTTACAGCGTTCATTTGCTGCTGGTTTCAACTTGTTCTTTTTTCCAGGTGTCCAGGATGCTGCCCGGAGGCCTGTCTGTATTGGGAGTCTTCATCATCACTGAGACCGATGGCAAGGACGCACTCACCACACTCCGACAGGTGAGATTCATATAAACACACTTGTGGTTTGCTTGTGTGCGACAAATAACTGCTGTTTCCCCCTTCTGTCGGTGGAAGAATTTTCCCACAGCGTGCAGCCATATTTTAATTTTTGTAATATTTTGTAATATTTTTTATTTTTCTTATTCTCAGAATGAAAATTAAAGTTATACATTGACATTAAAATACCTTGCTTCACATGCCAAAACAGACATCAACATTTATAACTCATGTTCATTCTGATTTAGCTTGTGGATAGTTAGTCTGTTGGTTTTAGAGATTCTGATTTGATTTGCTAATGGACCGACAGTGTCCCCTCTTCTCTACCTTCCCCTATCTCACTCTGCTCACCTCAGTTTGGCTGAAATTGCTAGAATCCTGTACCACAGTTATTCCCAATGCGAAGTGTAACTACTACTAATGTAATGTAATGTGTAATTGTTGCCAGTCCCTCATTTCAGCACGTGAATGTACGACAACCAGGAAGGATTCACAGACTCCCCCCAATTTTATTCAAATTCCCAAATCAAGTATCTTGAACAGAAACTATTGTTGAAGTTATGAAGTTAAGAATTATGATGCGTTAGCCAGTCAGAGTAAGTTTCAAGTATATAGTAGATATTGATAGCATACTAAAATGAGCTAAAACCCCTAAAATATATATTTTTTTAAACCAACCTAGAAAATAAAAAAGATTACAGCATCAGTTAATTAAATAAATTATGGTCAGTTATGTAACAGTACAAAATCACTGGTATATTGCTTATAAGCTGCAGTGTCAATTTTTGTGCACTTAAGCGCAGGAAATGATTAAAATCAGCCAACAGACACAAAACAAAAACAATTGTTATGACTACTTTGTGAGACCATTAACTTTATCTATCTGAAACGTGTGTGTGTGTGTGTGTGTGTGTGTGTGTGTGTGTGTGTGTGTGTGTGTGTGTGTGTGTGTGTGTGTGTGTGTGTGTGTGTGTGTGTGTGTGTGTGTGTGTGTGTGTGTGTGTGTGTGTGTGTGTGTGCGCGCGCGCGCTGTTTCTGTGCTTAGCTGGTTTTTGCAGTGGAAAACCTGATCTCCTCAGAGCACCTGTGGAACCCTGCAGATGATAACATCACAGACTGTGTTACCCTGCACGTCAACCCTAAAACAAGAAAGTATCCTTTAGCACGGTCTTCTCACTGGATCATGTAGCTAGCAGATACTGTGCGTGGATGTTCTTTAACCCCACATGTCAGAACCATCTGCAGAACCTTTGACATCAAAGATACCAAGGTCAGATTTCATCTTTTTTTTCTCACTAAGCGGCAACTTCCATTTGCAGGCAGCAGGGCCTATTGTCTCCATAAAGTTACTCAAGCCCAGTTTCTTTGTCTGTAATGTCTAAACCACACAGCACCACCACAGAACTGAGGAGTATTGACACTCATATCCCAAAAAGGAAAAGGAAAGTTGAAATGTTTTTAGTTAATAAATAGTAAACCTTTAGAGAAACACTCCAAAGATCCATGCTTTCTCACCAGCTTGGTTTTAGTTCTCCTGAGGCTAAATCAGTTGACTGGGCGTGATGATGATCAGGGATTAAAGTTTCAAGCATGTCACTCATACTCATTGCGATTTAACTTTAGACATAATGTTTAGATTTAGGCAAGATGATCTCAGTGTTGTGTTGTTGTCAACTATGTCATTGTCATTGGCTGTTCCAGAGCATGGCCAAGCCTGCAGACTGGAAGTACCAGTCAGGTGTGTGTTCCTCCTGGTCCATGGTTTCATGTTGTCTAAATGTGGACATGCTGGTACCACTACCAAGCAACACAACCAGTACAGAAAACATGGATGCGTGTCTTAAGGTAAAGCGCACGCACACACACACACACACAAAAATCCTTTTTTTTTAAAGGAATTTTAGTGGAACTGTACTCAGATCTGTCTTTGTTTCAGGAGGGACTGAAGGTGTGGGCACACCAGATTATGAGTGGAGTTTGTCTGTTTGATGGAAGAAAGCTACCAGAGGACACAGAGCTCACAGCAGGACAGGTTTGTATAAATATAACCAGCGCTGAGAAAACAAGTTTGCATGCCAATCATGTATTAATCGAAGGAAGGCAGGACCCCGTTTTTGGAGTCTTGCTCAAGGGGACTTAGGCAGTAATTTAAGGATAAAAAAGTAATTCTCAAAAGGTGTAAAGAATTGTTAATATTGCAACACACTGCTTTGAGCAATGAGCTATGTGCTAATGTATATTTCTGTTGGATCAAATGCAGTAATTCTACTACTTGCAATGCGATTGTTGTCTTGTCTTTAACTGTTGAATAATCGATTCTGTGAAAAACTACAGGAATATCATTCTAACTCTACTGACTCTGATTTTTCTCTACAGAAGAGGAATATGAGACAGACATACACAACTCAGCTGCTCATCACACCGGTAAGAGGGCACGAGATGCTGCCTCCATACTGTCACACTCTTTATTCACACAGGCCCTAATCAGCACCTCACAGAAAGGATTTTGTTGGTCATGTCACAAGAGAGAATCATTTTGTTGTGTACCACTTTTCAAAAGTTGAATAGTTGTGGAAATTCCTAATTAATTAATTTGACCTTTAAAATGTAATGATGTATATCAAAGAGGATCATGACTTCCTGTGTGTGTGTGTGTTTAAGGATGAACGGAGGCTAACAGATGTGATCCAGCGGTGTGGGGGCAGTGTGTCAGTCAGAGGAACAATCCACAGTAGAGCTTACCTGCACAGCAACAAGCCAAAGGCCAAGCTGGCTGAGAAGGTAAAGTGTCAATATATCAGACAGTGTCAAATGCAGATGAAAGAAGACTCCCAACATTTTTATCATGAAATCTTCACTTTGGACAGCTGCTGAAGAGAGATGTGGTTTCTACGGTGGCCACAAGGGTTCAAATGCTCCTGGAGGAGCTGCTGACATCAGAGGAGGAGAGAAAGAGCAGCAGGGACACGCAAAAGACCGGTACAGACACACACACAGACACACACACCCACACCAAGTGGGTTTCACCCCAGCTCATGAGGGGGAAGGGAAGCAACATTAAACCAGATGATTTTAGTAAAAATAACTTATTTAAGGATATCAAAAATTGGTGCAAACAAACAAATGAGGTAGACTAAAAAGGGGGAAACGGGGATATTGGGTGTTGTTCGAATTAAAGATACAAATATTACCAAAAGAGGACTCTGGGAATACAGAGTTTCAATCAACCCCATGTGGACAAAACACTTTATTTCAGTTGTAGCAGTCAAGTAGCAGGCGTTTTCCCTTGTGAGTCAATGAAGGGAAGTGGAGAAGAAATGTGTAATGAGACTGATGAAGACACTGTCTACGAATGGTAGAAACCAAGGAAAGGCCATCCATGCTTTTGTTTAATGCCATTATATAGTTACAATTGCCTATGTAATTAAACAAACTAAAAATGAAAACAAAACCTTACTGACTATGCTATCTTAATCAAAAACAAACAAAAGTACCATATTCTTTCTGAGTCTAATACAAATATTTCTCTATGTGAATGCAATCAGTTTGTTTTTTTGTAATATTTATACCTGGCCCAAGTCACAAAAATCATTAACAATCATAAATCTATGGTGACATGCAAGTGGCGCACTGGCTAGCTGAGATAGACAGCTTAGAATCAGCAACTTCACAGGTCACAGTGCGGCCAACTCTGGCTTTCAGAACGGGGAGCAGAAACAAATACATCTTACTCCTGTCCACATTCAAATGAAAGGAGTTAGCATCTCTTGACTGTCTGCACCTGAAGTTACCTCACCTAATGACAAACCCTCACCCAGAACTAACTGATGCTCCTGAGTCTTGGAACCATGAAAATGTTGGGAAACAAATGAAAATTGAATGTTCCATCTTTTTTCTAATTGCCAACTGTTACACCGTAATATTCAGTAAGAAATAACTCTCATCATCTCATCAACATTAACCTTAATATCTACCAAATGTTTAACCGCTGCACGTCTCAATGCGTCTCTTTCAGAGCAATTCTGCCTTCCTCGTCGAGTCTTTTGTCCCATAGAAGCAACTGGGCCGGTGTGTGTGTGTGACTACCAGTTCAGTGACGAGGGCCTGTGTGAGGTGATTGACAGGCTGAAGGAGATGCTGGACATTGATGCAGCCGAGGAAGACTTGGATACCAGGCAGGAGATGACGGCTGAACTGAGAGAGAGCAACATTAAAGCAGGTTGCAAAATTGTGTGTGTGTGTGTGTGTGTGTGTGTGTGTGTGTGTGTGTGTGTGTGTGTGTGTGTGTGTGTGTGTGTGTGTGTGTGTGTGTGTGTGTGTGTGTGTGTGTGTGTGTGTGTGTGTGTGTGTGTGTGTGTGTGTGTGTGTGTGTGTGTGTGTGTGTTGTGCGTGCCCAGTTTTTCTACATAATTATTTTAATAGCAAAGGAAATACTCATCCCATGAGCCATTGCAAATGCATTTCCAACGACTTCAAACTGGCAGTTAAGTGCACTTCTTGTGAATTTAACCTTCTTCAACATCACTGTAGTGTTTATATTGTTGATGGGATTCTTGAAATACAGTGGTTCCCAAATGCAGAGGCGCCAAAGCTAAACGGGGGGGTAGCGAAGCACTTCTTGATTGGAGGGTGTAAGAATTTTATATGGAAATATTGATAACTCAGCATTTAATTATCATGCTCTGGCCAATTATCATCTGTCCTAATCCACACACTCTCCTTGACATGAGCAAAGAGAATCAATCGGTCTTGAGAGCTTCATGTTATTGCGGTTCAGCGCAGAACAAACAATTTGAGTTCCGGTTTCCTTGTCCTGCACCGATTATTATGTTATATCTGATTGTTTCATGGTGGTTATGTTGTGAAGCAGAATCAAACACAGGCACATCTCTGCTTAAGATAGGATTTTTGTGTTTGCAATGCAGGATCAGTAGTCTCTTCCTCAGTTTTTCTTCTTTGAGCCGTTCTTTTGAAAGGTTCATGTATCAGTTTTTTTTTGGAAAATGTTCATCATGTTTTAACAATACCGTGATAATACTGATAACTGTGATAATTTGTGTCACTATAACCGTGAACATCCGCAGTATTCACGGAGTTAAGCGAGCAGTCCAAGCCGGCTAAATGACCTAGTCCTGTATCACAGAATTGTGCAAAATTAAAGCTGAGTCTGTCATTTGCAGTGAGAAATTGGCGAATGAAAGTTTGAAACCCTGCAAACTGAAGCAACACCAGAAACTAAACCCACGAAACAGTCATCAAATTGTTCCATGCTACTACTGTTTTTTTTTTTTAAACGAATGCAGTGAATATAAGAAACTAAGATATTCCTAATGAAGTAGGTCACTACTTTCCTCCTTTTTCAGTTAACAGGGTTACGGGGGGGGGGGGGGGCGTTCCTCGATGTATACTATAGTGAAAATATGGGTCCCCAAAGAAAAAGGTTGGGAACCACTGCTCTATTGCTTAGCTGTTGTTTCAGAACCATGGACAGTACAGTTTGTTAGTGATGGTACTTAAACAGAGTGGAGGAGGTCGATAGACTGACAGACAGAACATGCCCCTAGTTCGGTTTCTTACAACTCTATCAAAAATAACACATCTCACCAGCCTGTGTACCTGTGAGGCGGGGTGCTCATGAGAGCATGCAGCATGTATTTTCAGTAGGGGTCGACCTATATGGCTTTTTCAGGGCCGATACAGATTTAGAATAATACAAACTCAGACACATATACTAATCACCCCCCAAAAGCCTTCAGA
Source organism: Scophthalmus maximus (assembly GCF_022379125.1). Lineage (NCBI taxonomy): Eukaryota > Metazoa > Chordata > Actinopteri > Pleuronectiformes > Scophthalmidae > Scophthalmus > Scophthalmus maximus. The sequence continues at coordinate 8,025,923 of NC_061519.1, read as the reverse complement.
CAGGAACATATCCATCTGGCAGCAGTGCAGTTAAGTTAAAGATCATTACCTAAGCAATGCCTTCTTGTATTGACCTTTATTAAATCCAAAGTGAAGGTGAAACTATAAAAATGTGATATCTCCGCGACTGAACAGTTTGTTGTTTGTAAAAACGGTAAAGAAAAGTTCTGTTCCATTGCTCTCACCATCACTTGTCTTCTGCAGACCATGTCACTACAAAACAGACTTCTTCTTATGACTTTTAAAAATAAAAGAGAAGTGTTCACTGTCCAGTTGCATGTAAAGGTTGGTTGTAAAGAGAAGTCTGAGTTTTTCAGCCAGTTAGTAATTGTGATATTACTCTATTGTTGGTATTTAAATTGTGTGTTGTGTGTTTCCAGAGGCCACTGTGGAAACCACTGAAGTGCTGGAACCCAAAAGAAACAACTACAGTGGTAAAACACTTTGTACAGTGGACACAGCTTCACATACTGGACTCACTTAAAAGATCGTCAGTAGCTAAATGTTGTTACTGTAAACTGTGGATGGATGATAGGAAAAACTATTTTGAATTAGTTTTTTTCTTAAATCACCTTAATAGACCTTGCATTGGTTCTCAATAAAGGTGACATATTATGCAAAAATCACTTTTCAGTGTCTGTGCACATAAATGTGTGTATCTGTGATTCCTGCCATCCCACAAATTGTGAAAAAGACAACCCTGTAGTTTTTTTGTGGGCTGGCTAAATCCTACGGACTGGCTCTGAACAACTGGTTCAGATTTGTCTCCCAATGTGATGTCACAGTCCATTTACCATTTACCATAATAATGCTGATGTCCCTGAATATGAGCATAATATTTCACCTTTAATGTAAGTATTTGTTCCCAATCTGGGAAAAAAGAGCAGAACAAATCCATCCCATGTTATAAAGCTAGTCACACTTTTGAATTTGTTACAAACAGGGGCAGGTTTAGAATATGAAGAATAACTGTAACTCCGAGTCCATTAATGAACATGTTATGTGACAACGGGCCTCTGGACACAGACATGTAAAAGACCCCACCTTTCTACAGAGGACCAGGAAACTCATGGCCCTATTCTCATGTCACAACATCCAATGCAAGCAGCTCCCAGCATGTTGTTATTTTCCTTGTAATTCGCTTTGAAGGCAGCAGGACTGATACTGTCTGTTAAATTTCAGTTAGAGTTATTACAGTGATATTACTGGCTCCGAGTGTATTTATCATTTTCAACATGACATGTAAACAGTCACTTTATACAAATGCTCTGGTCCAGAGGCTCAGGGTGTGCACCCAAGGGTCCATCAGTGATCAGTAATCCATTATTTATACCAACAAGACATGTACCTATCATGTTCTCAAAATTACAGTAATTTTTTTGTGTGTGTGTTGTACAATCACTATCCTGATTTTTCTCCTTTGTTTTCTAGGTTTTGCCATTGCCACTGCTGCTGCCGTACTTGCCGCTGCTGCCTCAATGCTCTATCTCAATGATGTTTGACACGTATAAACGCACACCAAAATAAAGGGTAATTGTTTTGGACAAGTGTCTGTTGGTTGAATCAGAAAAGAAGCAAGAAATACCAGTAACAGTAGCTGCTGTAGATACGACATCAAACATGCACAATACAACTGAGGGATGTAAACGCAATGAGTAAGCTGCTGCTGCTGCTTCTGCATGTGGAGGGTTAGGTTGAAGGAGGGTCACAGCTTCTCTGTGTAAAAAAATAGCAGATGAATGTCAATTCTTTATAACAAACTCAATTTAATAATCATGTTCTACATCATATCATTAGCCATAAAATAGGTTGCCTGCCACAATGCAGGAACTGCATTTTTCATCTTTTTTTTTGCCGCAAGTTTAGGTAACTGCACGTTGTGTTCCTGATCTTAATTATTAATCAGGAGCTGCAGGCGAACCTTTGCAGCGTTAAGCAAACAGTGTTGCATAATAATCAGTACATTGAGGGGTTGTGTTAGTGGATGGTAGTTTGTTCACTGGGAATGGATTTTGGTAACGATCCCCTTATAATCTTGTTTTTTGCTGGACTTCTCCCCTTGCTGTAGTGATGGGCCACTGTACTTCTTGAACATGTGACATTATAGTTGGGGGCGGGGTTACAACAACCCTAACCTAAGAGGTGACACTGACTTGATGCAGGCTGTTGGGACAAGCAAGACGGGCAGCGTTTCACACATTAACCGGGGGGTGGTTCCTTGCTGTAATCTGAAAATGTGACTGATGGAATAAAGTGCATTATCATCAAGTCTGATTAAGCATTTAGTGGCCTCATATTTATGTGTTGTCATATATGAGCATTCTCATCTTATGAGAAGCAGTAGTTACTGCTTCTCATAAGACTGCTCCTAAGAAGAGCACAAAAAGAAGAGGAAGAAAAGAGATTAGTAAAAATCCAAATTTATGAAATTAAGTTATGTATCATCAGCCCAAAAGAAATTGCGAAATACAGATTTTGTTTTAAGTGCCTCCTTGTGCTTACATCCTTTTAACGTGGTGGCATATTAATATAGTTGTTAATAAGAGAAAATGAGTCCGTCCATTTGTACCATGGACGTAGTCACCGGGTCAGGAAAGTGAAGCCAATGCGAAAGTGCCTGAAGCCTTTATTCTCTGGAATGACCAGTAGATGTCCACTGTTTGCAAAATAAGTCGGTTTCTATATAAGAAAATGACTTATTCTCACTGAATTTATAATACACACATTATAAACATTTTCCTGAGAAGTTTATGGTCAATTTCTAGTTTGAAATATTCTGTGTATTGTGTTATCAGTATATGAGAAGTAAGACAAGTAGCATATGTTGTGCATTGCTGTATTAGTTTATCTAAAGTGTTATGCAGGTGAGTGATGGAGTAGACATGTTAGATTGCTGTTTGATGCACATTTTCTATGGTTATATTACTGCACTTTCTATTGATGCTTGTTATTTTGCAGTCCTGTAGAGATTTAGCAGGAGAAATGTACACATTCATATTCATAGTACACTGTATGGGTTTTGGATATATTTTTCATCTCACCAATGATCGAATTTGTGGCTGTGCATCCTTCCATTCATATACCCGTTTTAATGCTTATGTTTTTCAGGGATTTTACATGAACGTTACTACATAGCACTTGTTTACACTAAGTCTAGTAACTGTCCTGTGCTGGTTTAAACTTCAATCTGGTGTCTCCTTGAAACTGGCAGTAAGGAGTTAAACAGTGATTTATGCATATGGAAGAAAAAGAAGGGATCCACTCCCCTCAGGGGTAGGTGGAGTTTGGACCTGACAGGATTTCCTGGACAGTTTTTGCTGGTCCCTGTTTGATTTAGCCAAGGCTCAGGTACAATTCACCCACAAACCATGTGCACTGCCCAGCCCTGCTGAACTTCAACCCCTCGAGAGTGATAACAGCTCCGTCTGTCTGTCTGTCTGTCTGTCTGTCTGTCTGCCTGTCTGTCTGCCTGCCTGCCTTATCTACATGCACAGGTTCCTCTGTGAAATATCAACTTTGTGTGGAGGCTCCCTGTCAGTGAGGAGAGTGGTCTTGATATAGGTGGTCGGCTCTCGCATAGTTCCACTCGGGAGCAGAGCAGTCCCGGACAGTGCTTCGGACCTCTAATCCAGAAACCAGCGAGAATCTCCGGGAGATCCACAGGAAGCATTCCAGAGCTTTTCTTTCCAAAATTGGACCGAAGCATCATGTTGAGTAAAGACCTTCCAGACATTGAGGTAAACTCTGTTTCCTGATTTAACGCTCCTTTTCTGTCCTCGTGAACATGCCACGTATCTTCAAATTCACAATGAAAATACACATGCTTCTAAATTTCATAACATTGACAGTGCACACCGTGGTACTTGAAAGGAGGGAATTCAACATTATACATTTTTCTTCATCATAAAACTCATGATCACACTCATGCAAGGTCATTGTCAGTGTCCTCTAATATTAACCATGATGTTAGAAGCACAAGTCTCCAGGTCTTTTTTTATTGTTGTTCTTGTTTTAAATGAACATTTAAACCCTGTATGATCGTGTTTGGTGACAAATTAACTCCTCTGGCAGGGTTGGTTTTTTATTACATAGCACAGGTGCACATAGAATCTGTGCACTTGTTAAAACCCACACTAGTACAAAAGTCGCTGTAAATGAATTGATCAAAAGATTCAAATTACCTTCACTAGTCCTTAAAGGAATTTTTACAAAGGGGATTTTCTTTTTCTTGTATTGGGGATTTGGGTTCACCACTATGCAAGGAGCACTAATCTGGGGCTTCTGTGCACACGACTGAACCACTGACTCGTCTGTAATCGTGGGACAGGGGGAGTCCTGCTTAGACTGTGAAATAGTCATGTCAAGTGTCTTGTGTGAGTCCCCCAACTTCCCAGAAGTACAATATTAAATCACAGGAGTCCCAATCTGAGCACTTCAGTTGAAATACTGTACATGAATACAGGAGAGCTCATTGTAGAATTACATAGAAATGCATCATACAGAAATCGTGCAACACGACATCATCAAACTGCACATACCATAGGACACTGATGATTTCCAGTCTGGCTGGTCTGACTGCAACACATTATAACAAGAGAGACGGAACATGTGACTTGAACATACCAACAACATCCATTGATCCTATTCAACATACAGACAGATATCAACAACTACATGGCAAAACATTAAAAAAAAAGTGAGAGACTAACAACAGATCATAAATGCTCACTCTCTTATATGGACGGCTGTGGCTCAGGAGGTAGAGAGGTTTGTCCACTAACCAGGAGAACGGTGGTTTGATCCTTACTTCCCCCAGTCCGCATGCTGAAGTGTCCTTGGCGTAAGCGGACGGACCGCGGGGGCAGAGGTCGCTGCCGTCCCAGGGCCTGCGCTCAGTAGGGGCCCCCTACTGAGCTACCTTTTGTCTGTATTGCAACATTACTTCTCGAGTTTGGGGCAGGCACGGCACCAGGATTTCAATTTTGGGTGGGCCTTTTAATTACAGAAGCCAATACTGTTTGCTGTCCTAATTCTAAAACAACCTCAAATGGCAGAGCAAGTTGTGATGCTAGTACGAGTGGAACATGCCGGTATATGCATGGCTGAAATGAAACATAATAGTCTATCCAATCTATCATGCTTTTTTAATGCTGTGTATTATGAAGACCAAAACACCCATTCATTGAAAACATTTGACGTTAAATGAGAGAGAAAGCAGCGCACGGCACTGTAGTTCACAAGTTAGATCATAAAAACATACACAAAAATAATCTTTTCATTACAGGTGACGTATTTATCAACAATTCATGCTGCAATTCATGCTGCAGCATTCATGTTTATAAGAACCTGTGTTAATGTGTTTCCAGTCCTTGTATCCATAGTGTTGGAATTTCTCTTCCACGCCTCTCTCACCATACAGCGTCCTAACTAATAATCTTCTCAAAAATGTGTACTTTTTATACTAATGTGGGGAGAAGCTCCTGGCTATGTGTCCTAAATCTGAGACGGGACTGTTTGAGTTTGAGATCCCTGTATGTTCTTGTTTGCTTGGCTCAATAATTTACCATTTTTGTTAATGGTTTGCAGTAGTTGCATATGTTATTATAAATCACCTATTTCATAGTTGTGATTTTTAAAGGGGGCCCCCTGAGAAAACGCCCCCCTTAAAACTGCCTCTGAGAGCAGTTAGTGAATGTGATAGCCAATAGCAGCACTGTATGAATATGTGTGTGTGTGTGTGTCAATGGGTGAATAAGACTTTCAAATACAATCTGTGTAACAAGCCATGTATTTTGTGCCATACGTAACAAGCTGCAGATCAGTGACGTATGGTCAAAATGAAGGCATTGATGTGCACGTGTAACAAAATGGGGCAATCTTTTTAACACATCTTGAAAAATCTGCGTTAAAAAAATCTGGAAGTTAAAAAAAAATGATTTTGAATGTAGGACAAAAATGGTCATGTAACAACTGCCAGGTGATGTAATAACTTCATAAAATATTATAAACCACCCCTCTAAACGCTGTGAGTTGGAACTATAAAGAAACCTGTTATTAATCTAATCGAAATTACAACCTGGATATAGATATTGATTTCTTGATTAGATGTTAAGAAGGACTTACAGTAAATAATTTCTTCATTTCGCCTCTTATATATCCATCCGACAGGTCACATAACGCCAGTGCACTGACCCTGCAGCCTATCAGTATCTTATCACCCTGACCCCAACCGTTAAAAACAAGCAAACTTCCTAGAATGTTCCATAGTATCAGTGTTTTTGCCAGCAGATTTCCACGTGCGCTGCTAAGACAGATAACAGCTCATGAGTAGCAGGAAGAAAACAACGACATGGTGAAAGTTTCCATTTAAAAATAACATTTGTTAAACTAAGTTTATGGAATGGAATTAATAATTAATGACACATTATTAACGTACACATTTTGACAGAATGTCAGCTGTAATGTGGGATCTGATTTAGAATTCAGATAGTATTCCCAATTCCCAAAATATAATGCTTATACAGGCTTCACACACGAAGAACTGTGAAGATGGGACAATCTTGGGTTGTTTCTTTCTGTTTTTTTGTTACGAGAATAGAATAAAATTCTTCATGGAAAAAAGAGAAATGTGTTCATTATCATAGGAAATGCCGTTTATATACTGATATATGAACATAACTTTGCAACCATGGCTCTTCTTGGCTTCCGTTCTAACACATTTTCTGTGATCTATTCTTTGAAAACTGTTTTCTGGATTAACTTACTCACAGGTGTTTTTCTAAGAATCGGGAGTTCTGGCTCTTTTTATTGATTTGTCACTTCATTTCTTACAGAGCATCCTGGCTCTGAACCCCAGGGTGAAAACTCATGCTCAGGTCATGTCCACAGCAGACAAGAAAAAAGAAAAGAAACACTGGAAAAGAAATCCTGAACGGAATTGTGGCGTAAGATATTACACACACACACACACACACACACACACACACACAAGCGTGTGCAAAGACACTCAACTTGACATTGCTATCATTTGTTTTTTTCTGTTTCCTTTAAATTTTCATCATCGCTTTATTTATTGTTCTTCGTCCCCCACTCTTCTTTCTCTCAGTCTTGTGTGAAGTTAGAGAACAACTTTGACGATATCAAACACACAACGCTGAGTGAGCGCGGAGCTCTACGAGAAGCATTGAGGTGAGAATGAATATTGTGGTAATTTTTTGGGGACGTGGAAATGACTTGTAACACAATGACAAGCTCTCGTCCCTCAGTTTGGATGAAAGCATCTGCCAAATGTGTACATTTTTGTGTAAAATGTATAGTAAAAGTGGCAGACTGCATATGCACATGGATACTATTTACTTCTATACTATTTGTACTACCTTCTGATTTGAACTGTCAAATAAAAGTCAACTCTATGTTTAGGTGTCTAAAATGTGCCGATGCTCCCTGTCAGAAGAGCTGCCCAACTAATCTGGACATCAAGACATTCATTACAAGTATCTCTAATAAGGTAATGTAAAATATCCTGCATGAATGATGCGTCACGACTAACTAAATCGAAATTCAAAAGTTCATGGGCATATGGGAACAGCCTCAAAGATGGCCAGATGCGGTGCCGGGCGCCCCCAGGTGGACACCAGGGGGCGCCATTGCACCTCCGGTGCTCGGGCCCGAAAAGACATAAAGAACAGGTAGCACAGTACTAAAGTCATGGTTCATGTGTGTATGTGTATGTGTTTGTGTGTGTACCAGAACTACTATGGGGCAGCGCGGACAATCCTTTCTGACAACCCCCTGGGTTTGACCTGTGGAATGGTTTGTCCCACATCAGATCTATGTGTAGGCGGCTGCAACCTGTATGCCTCTGAGGAAGGACCCATTAACATCGGGGGGCTACAGCAGTTTGCTACAGAGGTATAAAACATTGACAGTTTCTTGAATTTTCTCATAGTTTTAGCAAGTTACAGTTACATCACCATCATCTCATATGCCCTTATACTGTACAGTACTGTATGTGTATGTGATCATTATTGACAACCCCAGAACTTACTTACTCAGCATAATAAACACAGATATACAACTATCACACTATTATCTACAGGTCTGTCACCCAACATATTCATCCATGTAACATTTTTTTTTAAACTTAGTACGTTTTTCTCTGATTAGTTCCAATTTCCCGCTTGGCTCGCAGGTTAAGATAAAATGATTATGTGGTTTATAAAGTGAATGCTAAAGTGAGACCGTGTGACTCTAAAGAGACGTAATAACTCACTATTCCCCTTTTAAAGAAAAAGTTTAAGTCATGTGCTGTACGCCACACTGTTGCTGAAGGATTTTTGTGGATACAAATTGTTACAAGTGATCTTATCTCAGGTAATGATTTTGGCTGTGGGTGAAACCTCAGGAAAAATAATTATATATATATATATACATACATACATACATACATACATACATATATACATTTACTCTTTTCTACTTGTGCCACCAATACAATGCAATACCAATGCATTTTGAAATAAACCACCATTGTGTTCATGCCAGTTGTGTCCACCGTGGACATTGTTCATTCATTACAGTCACATACAGTAGCCTCATTCTAAAGTCACACATGTTTGGTTGAGAGTTACAGTATATCAGGTTTATGATATGACTGCAATGTATTAAAGGGCTTGACAAGGGTATTGTGTCTTTGTTTTTTTCCAGGTGTTTAGTAAGATGGGCATCCCTCAGGTCAGGAATCCTGAACTCCCACCACCCAATGAGATGCCAGAGTCTTACCGCAGCCCTATTGCTCTGATTGGCTGTGGCCCAGCTTCAATCAGCTGCGCGTCCTTCCTTGCCCGTCTCGGATATGATAATATTACAATATTTGAGAAACAGAAGTTCCTTGGAGGGCTGAGGTAACATATCATTATCTTTATATGGTGTTTTCTGACATACACTTTACACATAATTATATGAAGCAGTGTTTTCATGTAATACAGAGGATACAGCAAAAGTAGAATAATTATCCACAAAGAAAAGTAATAACAAATGAATAATTGGCATTAATTCATCAAATGTTAACCATGACAAGATCATGTAGCTTTTTAGTTCCTTGGCAAATAAATGTTCAGTATTTTTTTAGTAACATTGGGTTATTTGAAAATTGATTGGTGTTAATGAGGGAGGATTGTGAATGTATGTTGCCTGTTAGAAATAATCAATCCCAGGGTTGAGACACACAGATGTGTTGACAATGTTCAGAAGATGCAGAAAGTGAGCTAATGAATTTGCATGGCAGAGTTACAAGAGGAGAGACATGTGAGACAATGTCAAACGGAGTAGAGGATAAAAAAGGAAACATTTAAAAACAGGTATATGCTCTTCCATGCAGCACATCAGAAATCCCCCAGTTCCGGCTTCCCTATGAGGTTGTCCAGTTTGAAATAGACCTGATGAAGGATCTGGGAGTCAAGGTATGAAGTGTGGCACCCCATTTTGGTCTGATACAGTGTCCATGACCTTACATGAATAGTGAAATCGTGATATTTTGATGCAATAATTGTTATTTAGTCTTATGCTGGTAGACTTAGAATTGGCACTTTGTTAGATTTGTCTTGGTCAGCCTCAGTATAAAGAAATACAAGCCGATAACAAAATTTAAAATGACATTGAATAGAAAATCTCCAAAGTTACACCAAAATCAGTGCTTAACACTCAACACCCCCACTTTAGTCTAATGACCGTATTTATTATATAATTAAAATTTTGTGTTATGATATGATGAAACTTTGACTGTATTCTTTTAATCACAAATCTTTATTTGATATATATAGGTGTTGTGCGAGAAGGCCCTCTGTGTGAACGAAATGACTCTGACGTCCCTGAAGGATGAGGGATTTAAGGCTGTCTTCATTGGGATTGGTGAGTGCCACTTGTTTAATTAAATTTAATTTAATTAGCTTGGCATTAAGCTTCACAGATAAGCATTGTGACATGAGTGGGGTTTTGACACCTTTGAACATACAGTACATTGTTGTAAAATTGTTCAAAGTTGAAATGGATTTTTTGAATAGCTCCCTCTAACAGTCACACTATCTGTGCAAACAATTTTTCTTCCAATTGAATGTGTGTGTGTGTGTGTGTGTGTGTGTGTGTGACTACAGGTCTCCCCCAGGCCAACAGAGCTTCAATGTTCCAGAGTCTTACCATGGATCAAGGCTTCTTCACCTCCAAAGACTTTCTGCCCATTGTGGCTTCAGCCAGCAAGAAAGGTTAGGAAACTTAAAAGAACAAAACACCCAGTGGCCGGCGCTGTGGTCCAGCGGAGGTCCGGCGGGTCTCACGGCGGACCTCCGCTGTGACTATGCGCCCGCTCCTTCACTGTCAAGAACAGCCGGTGTCTCTGCCCCAGCAACGTTACGTCAGCTTTGTCCAGCTTCCAGTCCCTCAGCAGAGGAGGGGATCCGCGCCGCCATCATAAGTGTCGCTCCATTTGTCTGAAAAACTTAAGTGAACTTGGTGAGATAGACCCTCAGAGGGCTGAGGGAGCGAGTGAACAACAACGGTCACTCGAGAGGTGGATATCACCCACAATGCATTGCAGTTAGGCATTTGGTGCAAGAGGGAAGGTGGCAGTAATCTACGTAAAACGCGATTGCTCACCACTAAAGAAGAATAGCAATAATAGTGACGACGATCATGATACAGATTACAAACAATAGTTTCTGAATCAAAGACGGACGTCGCTATTTACCAGGTGCCGCCGTATTGCAAATCATCCGTAGAAAACGCCTCAGTGAAATGAGTCTAAAGGTATTTCTGATTACTTGTTAGAGGCAGTACAGCGTTGAGTCCACAACTGGCGGTCGATCCACGAAAGTTTGGGCTGAAAGTGAACAAGGGTAGGTGCGTTCCATTTCAATCCCCCGCTCCTCCCCCGCCCACTTTCCCTCTGCTCCCCAAGTGGCCTCCGTGTGACTTATGCTGTTACTTAATACCAAGGGCTGAGGGGTAAAAACACGCTGCAGGCAGGTCCTGATGATAATTCTGTGCTTTGTTTTGTCATCAAGATGCCCACTCGCTCGCTGAGATGTTCCAGCTGTACTCTCCCATGGGCTCTCTCTCGGACATTACCCGGAAATTTTGCTTGCGGGTTGGCAGGAAAAGTTCTGGGAAATGTCTGGAGCAATATCTGAGGACATTTGCGTTTTCTCATACAGCCGCTCGGAAGAAAACCGGGACAGTGTCCGGACTTCAGTGCATGTCTTAAAGCAACTTATGTCTGTCTCACTCTCTGCCTCTGTCTCCCCTTGTCTAGGTATGTGCCAGTGCCGCTCGTCTCTGCCAGAGTTAAGAGGCGTAGTGATCGTCTTGGGCGCCGGAGACACTGCTTTTGACTGCGCCACCTCAGCACTTCGCTGTGGAGCCAAGAGAGTGTACGTCTGCTTCAGGAAGGGTTTCACCAACATCAGGGCTGTTCCAGAAGAGGTATGGCTGTGGGACAAATGCAGATCTATAGACAGAAGGATAGAAGGTGAATACTGAATGTATGTGCTCCCTTTTTTTTTCTTCTGTCAGATGGAGCTGGCGAAGGAAGAGCAGTGTGAGTTCCTGCCCTTCCTGTCTCCTCGCGAGGTCATCATGAAGAACGGCCGGGTAGCTGGGTTGCAGTTCTGTCGCACTGAGCTGACCGAGGAAGGTGACTGGCTGGAAGATGAAGAGCAGGTTGTCACACTGAAGGCCGATTTCATCATCAGTGCCTTTGGTTCCATGCTGAATGAACGACAAGGTAAGGAACCAATCAGAGGACTAACACACCGACTGATCAACAGTTTGACTTTTTGATGAACATTAAATGACTTATTTTAAATTCAAAATCAATCAGAGGATTGATGTGTAAAAATATCTCTAGTCATATATGCGACAGACAATGCAAAATATCCTCGACATTATATATTGTCATCGTTACAAAGCAGAAGTGGCTGAAAGTTTCCTGAAAGTCACTGACCTTTTCAGATTTGTTCGAGTTGACTGAGGCAGTAGATGGATGCAGAACATTAATGGGGCAATGATGACATGCTTTCGACTGTTTGTAGTGACTGACGCCATGGCTCCTGTGAAGATGACCCGCTGGGGCACTCCAGAGGTCAACACAGACACCATGCAGACCAGTGAGCCCTGGGTGTTTGCAGGTGGAGACATCGCTGGTCTGGCAAATACCTCGGTGGAGTCAGTAAACGACGGCAAACAGGCCTCATGGCACATGCACAGATACATACAGGTACTTGAATATATAACTGCTGACATTTACTTTGGGTAACTCATCAGATATTGAAAACGCATTGTTTAAACTACAATATGCAATTCGCTTGCAGGCAGAATTTTTTTTTCTTATAAACCACATTCATGAAAAATGGGACTTGACTTTTGAAGTATTCAACTGAGACCCAACTACGTTAAACGTAACATTCCATTCCCTCTGTAGTCCCTGCATGGACAGACAGTGGACCCAGTCCCGAGGCTACCACTGTTCTACAGTGCCATCGATGAGGTTGACATCAGCGTTGAGGTTTGTGGAATAAAGTTTCCCAACCCGTTCGGCCTGGCCTCCGCTCCTCCCACCACCAGCACGGCCATGATCAGAAGAGCTTTTGAACAAGGATGGGGCTTCGCTCTCACCAAGACATTTGGACTGGATAAGGTACACATACACAGCAGTCACATGGTTTGGAAGCGCACAAAAATGTTTTGACTTGGTCAATGACGAGGCTCTACAGGTCCTCCAGGAGTCTCCAGGTGTCCTTTCCAAGGACCAAGTAGTCCCTCAGGAGGTTTCTCATGGGCACATGGGGGTTTTACAGCTTTTTGCTCTGGGCGGTGAAACACCTTTTGGAGGTTTTGCTGTGATGTGTTAGACGGTGTTTCCCACCACCATTAGCAAAACACCAAATGAGGGAATGTCCTTTGTGTTAGGGAGGTGCAGGAACAGGACGCAAATGCAGGTGTGGGGGAAAAGGGATTTTATAAAAAGCAACAAAAACTGACCTCCAGTCTTCTACTGGCAACATTAACCAAAATCCAAAACGTCATCAAAAGAACGTGGACACATGGCATGGCATGGTTTAAACATAGAGACCAAGCGATACACGGGGATAAGCAGAACTACAGGGAAATGAACAGAATATCCAAGAAGAACAAAGGGAGGCACAAAGATATACACACAAGAGAGCACATGTAAGGATACACAGGTGAGATACACTGGAAACAGGCGCGGATGATCACAGGGAATCACAAGAAACATAAAGTAATAGCAAACCAGACACAAGAGCACAGGAAATGATTTCCAAAATAAAACAGGAAATACAAAACTCAAAATGAACAAAACACAAGGGATATCAAGAAAGTAGCTTTACATAAACCAAGACACGCAGGGAAGGGCAATCACAGAAATCATATGCAAGGGTCCACAAAGAAACAAAGGTCTATAAAGAGTTCTCTCGATTTCAAGTCGTCATGATCTGCCACTTTGGAAGCGTTCAATACAGAGTTCCATAATATAAGAATTTGTCAATTTTCATAATCTGAGTGAACCTGTCTCTTTGCAGGACCTGGTGACGAACGTGTCACCTCGTATTGTGCGTGGCACCACCTCAGGCCATGTGTTTGGCCCGGGCCAGGGCTCCTTCCTCAACATCGAGCTCATCAGTGAGAAGACAGCAGCCTACTGGTGCCAGTCAGTAGCTGAGCTGAAGAGGGACTTCCCCAACAATGTCAGTGTCCTGTCATGCCACATCACATCCCATACCTGGAAGGTGGCGAGCATTCGAAAAGTAACCCTCTACACGTCTCTTTGTCAGGTGGTGATCGCCAGCATAATGTGTAGTTACAACAAGGAAGACTGGACAATAATAACCAAGATGGCAGAGGTGAGACAGACCGGGAGCCAGTAACATGATCGCTCTACTTACAACACGTGGAGTATGATTACAGTTGATTTATAAGTTTCAACTCTGTGGTACAAAAAAGTATTTTGTGTTCAGGAATCTGGAGCAGACGCACTGGAGCTGAACCTGTCTTGTCCTCATGGGATGGGCGAGAGAGGCATGGGACTGGCCTGTGGACAGGTGCATGCGCACACACAGACACACACTCACACAATTAATATTTCTCAAAAATGAACAGTCTGACAAATCATGTGTTTTTGTGTTTGCATCACTAGGACCCGGTGCTTGTGCGTAACATCTGTCGCTGGGTGCGTGAAGCCTGTAACATTCCGTTCTTTGCCAAACTGACACCGAACGTTACCAACGTTGTTGACATCGCCAAGGCTGCTCATGAAGGTAAACACACTGCGCCGCACCTCCACTCACGTCTGATTCTTTCCTCCATGTCATTTTTGCATTTTTTTTTCTCCACATATTAAAGGACATTCATTTAAATGATGTTAAATTTGATGACCAAAATGTCTAGCAACACATGTCGATTGTTGTCACTGTTGTGTTGTGTTTTTTGTAGGCGGGGCAGATGGAGTCACCGCCACCAACACAGTGTCCGGTATGATGGGACTGAAGGCAGACGGCTCCCCCTGGCCGGGTGTTGGAATGGGAAAACGTACCACGTATGGAGGGGTGTCCGGTAGGGACACACACAAACACATACACAATCCCTTGCCGCAGCTGATATATTACTATATGTCTTAATAGATACAGTTGATAGTGACACATGTAAATACGAATTCATAACTGTTAGGTTGTGGCAAAGAGGCAGGACCCAAATGCGGGAAGCAGATAGAATACTTCCAATCAAATTCAACCAAGGGTATCCACGAGTGCAGGACCAAATATCAAAGCAGGCCTCACAGAACGGAACAGAACACACACAAACACATTATCAGTCAATATTGGCAATTATCACGATAAATATCGCATTATTTCTTCTTTTTAATGTAAAGACCACGGTTGTGGTTCTTCTTTATGGCCTGAGAATGACAAACACTTTGCACAATGCATAGGCATTTAATCAATATATATTTGACTTTTGTTATATTTCTATTGATTGTTGGGATAATTATTGATAGTATTTATCGCCCAGCATCATAACTCAGTGTCCCGATTTTCACACACTATTCAAATGAAGTGAAAGCGAAGGTTTGGGAGGTCTAGGAAGACTTTCAGGTGTAAGAATCGTAGGTAACATGAAACAATACCGGTATTATCCTTTACAATGTCCTGACACATGATGTTCACGCTGCGCTAGCTCCCCGTGTGCTGCCTCTCCCGAGCACTTAGCAGTTGTGTGCACGATGTGTGCAGGTAACGCCATCAGACCCATCGCTCTGAAAGCAGTGTCGGCCATCGCCAAAGCAATTCCTGGTTTCCCCATTCTGGCCACCGGTGGTATTGACTCAGCAGAGACCGGTCTACAGTTTCTCCACGCTGGGGCCTCAGTGTTACAGGTGATACTTACATTACTGTTACCGTTTTGATGATATAGTACATGGGTCCAACATTGGTCCTTCATTAAACATCTGGTATCTGTTAATCTGCATCAGTAGGAGGCAGGCTGTTTGTGGCAAGTGTTTGTGTTTGAAAAGGAAAACCTTATTTTGCATTGATTTAATTTTGTTGGACCATTTTTCTATTTTAAATTAATTTAATAGAATTTGTTCAAGACTTTTAATACATCACATTTATCATTCATTTATTATTATGATTGTCTTTTACATTTTTGGTCTATATTTGTTTTTTGCCAGTAATTCCTTAAAAGATACCTCGATTAAAGTAGAACCATCCCTGATTTAGAACATCCAATAATCCTGACAATAAGGTAGTGTCCATACTAAGGTGGATGTTTTGTTTGAGCGAGGGCACCATGTTAAAAACAGTGATAACGTTTTTTCAGTATGGCAAGTTCTGTAAAACAGCGCGCTCGTTTTCATGCAATGTTGAATTTGTCTTCACAAAATTGCAATGATTTTAAGCAAAATAAAATCTACGTGTGGTTGTGATGATTCTTGTTCATTGTTGATCTGTCTGTCTCACTGTGCGTGATAACAACAGGTGTGCAGTGCAGTTCAGAACCAGGATTTCACAGTCATTGAGGATTACTGTGTAGGTAAGTAGCTGTGTATTCTGTATTCCATCCTTGGTGAAAAATGATCATGCGGACCCAGCATCTTCAACCCCAAAGCAACAGATGACTAACATTTTTCAGATATGTTTAACCAAGCCCTGCACTGAATTCAGCTCTGGAATTTATTCATCCTAGTTCTGTATTTTATACTAGTAGAAGTCCACATTGACATTCTGATGTGGTAGATTTCAAATCGGTCATAAATGACTGGTGTCATTTAAGTTACCGGAGTGCAGCTGCTCACTCTACAGGTGAGGTTGGATCACTTCTAAGAGCACTCTCCTGAACTATCCACCAACCTGAAATGCTCCAGTTTATGTGTGCGGTTGTATTTACACTATATGATGAGGGCATCATTGTAAATGTATGTGTCCAGGTCTGAAGGCCTTGTTGTACCTCAAGAGCCTGGAGCTGAAGGACTGGGACGGCCAGTCTCCTCCGACAGAGAGACACCAGAAAGGAAAACCAGTGCCCAGACTGGAAGAACTGGTCGGACAGGTGCTGATACTTATTTCTGTTTATGCAATTATTGTGATGTGATTATTATTAGCACCACTACAAGTTGTTTGGCCTGGATGTTGCCTGTAAGAAGAGACACAAATCATCTACTGTACCAATTCAATTTTCATGTAATATAGCCTCTAAATGGTTTATGTTTTGGGTGTGTGTGTGTGTGTGTGTGTGTGTGTAGAGCCTCCCTAGCTTTGGTCCATACCTCCAGCAGAAGAAAAAAGCCATCGATGGGTACAAGAAACAGCTCAGAGATGCTGGTAAAACTGATGAGATGGAAACCAACATCACCCGTGTTGGCACGGCCAAAAGACCTGTTCCTGCTGTCAAGGTGCTGTGCGCACACAGACGCACTCATCAGGATTTGTGCTTTCTTCTATGGCATATGTTTTCAATCAAGTAAACGTGTGTGTGTGTGTGTGTGTGTGTGTGTGTGTGTGCGTGTGCGGCGTGCGTGCGTGCGCGTCTGTGTGTGGGTGTGTGTGGTAATTGGTGTGTTCGTAGGATGTGATTGCCAGAGCATTGAGGTACATTGGAGCATACCAGGAGCTTGACAACACAGAACAGGTACAACTGGGTTTTTTTCTGACATTGTTGCCATTTTATGTTCTAAGGAGTATACTGGTACATCTGAAGTGAGGTTGTTTTTCAATCATCTTGTACATTTACTCTCAAAGTGTAATAAATCAGGAAATACATTTTACACTCACAGAGTGTAGATCAATTGACCGGCCACAATGTGGGGCTTCCAATAAAGTTTATTTAAATAAGATGACCACATTGTGAACAATGTTTAGAGATGGGAAGTACACATATTAAAAAAGTTGTTCAATGATGTTTCCTCCAGTTAAAAATCATCTAAAAAATCAAACCAATACTCTCACACCCCGACCTAGTAAAACTGACCCACACCCTCATTTTCTCGTGCCTAGACTACTGCTACTCCCTCCACTCTGGTGTCAACAAAAAATCCCTTGCACGACTCCAACTGGTCCAAAACTCAGCAGCTGGGCTTCTCACTGGTTTTAATAGATGGCATTACATTACCCTAGTTTTAGCTTCACTTCATTAGCTCCCCGTCCATTTTAGAATTGATTTTAAGATTTTACTGATACTTTTAAAGCCCAGCTTGGTCTTGCTCCAAGCTACCAGCTGAGGATCGCAGCCTTAGATCCTCAGCTGGGTCTTTACAAGTTATTCCAAAGTCGAGGCTCAAATCTAAGGGTGACCGAGCTTTCTCCATCAGGGCCCCTCGACTTTGGAACAGCCTGCCTGAGGAGATAAGGCTGGCAGAGTCTGTGCCTTCTTTTAAGTCACTTTTAAAAACCCATTTCTATAGACTTGCTTTCAGGTGAAGTCGTCTTTTTATATCTTTCTTATACAGATATGTGACCTGAAAACCGTATTATTGTTGGAATGCTGATTTTAATTGTCTGTGATTTGGTTGTTTTTGTGAAAGCACTTTGTGAAGCTATTTCTTAAAGGTGCTTTATAAATAAAATTATTATTACGAATTATTATATAACTTTGGGAAAGATGCAGACAACACAGAAAGTTTCAGTGTGAAGTTCAGTTGTATATCACTGCTCAGTGTCAAAGCTTCAGTTTTAGCAAGAAGTAAAATACTACTTGAGTAATATTAAAACAACCTGCTCAAGCTGCACACAGTCATGCCAGAACTCTCCTCAGAGAGCAAAATAATTGATCGTTCTGGCAATTAACCAGGCGTCCTTATCCCCTCCAAACCGCTTGTCAAAAAAAAAAACGTACTTGTTAAAATACAGCCTGATTTTGAGGTTAACATTGAGCACAGTGGCTGTCTGGTTTAAGAAATGTGTTCTCATAAAAAATATGTGTGTCTGAATGTTACAGTATGTTGAGTAGAGACAAGGTGTAGTAAAACCAACATTTACCAACATGTAAGAGGTCACAGATACAATGAATTTAACCTGATCATAACCCCTCATCTGTACTCTTAGGTCCAGGCTCTGATAGACGAAGAGATGTGTATCAACTGTGGTAAATGTTACATGACCTGCAATGACTCTGGATACCAGGTATGTCAGTCTGCTTGTCCCACAATGACAGTTGTCGCTCTCCATCAGCATGTTGAAGGCTGCTTCATCCCTCTGATGTTTTTTTTGTCTTCCCAGGCCATAACATTCGATCCAGAGACCCACCTACCCTTTGTGACTGACAGCTGCACGGGCTGTACTCTGTGCTTAAGTGTCTGTCCAATCATAGACTGCATCAGTATGGTTACCAGGACAACCCCCTATCATCCCAAGAGGGGTGTACCCATTAGTCCTATCTGCTAAAAGCAAGGACAAACCAAAACATTTTATTTAATAATGGAGAGCAGACATTTCTTCAAATGAAACGACTCATTCATTTGCCACATGCAGATCGAGACATCGTTTCATGTAAATGCAAGTTATTGGATGATGCAAATTGATAGAAAAAGGACATCTGATATGTTTATCATGGGTGGGAGTCTATGAGAAATTCCAATGATTTTTTTTAACCAACAATTTAGAAAAAGGCAATCAACCCTTTTAAGGTCAAGGTTCACTATATTGGCATCAAATTAAATTTCTTGATAATTTAACTGTAGTTCTGACTCTGAGATTACATTTTCAATCAGGGATCCTGCTTTGTCGTTATCCTTAGCAGTTGATGGTAACATTAAGTATTTGATGTAATGATGGCCTGTTTCAAATTAAAAGTACATTTACTGTGAAGTATATTGATGTAAAGGAAATGCATTTCTTGCATTATTTGATACAATATGGTCTGTGATTTAAATAAAGGTTTTCTAATACAGCAAACCATCTGTTCAGTGGGACACAAGCCAACTTGATTCTTGTAGAAATCAGAAGCAAGCATGGGTTCAGTGGTGGGACATGTCTCAGGTTTACAGCAACAGGTTTTATACAATCATAAAACTCAAATCATAACCATCTAGTAAACAAAAATATGAAGAAAGAAAACAAAGAGAATAAAACAAATTAGAAACTGCACATGAAGCAAAGGGTTATGTATAAAACTGGAGCATGACACAAAATCGAAACACAGGAAGTTAAAACATTTTCTTTTGACCCAAAGTCAACAAGACAGACTGCTGACCTTGTCCATTACTGCCTGAAAGTTGTGACATGAAGATTCAGTGTTATCAGAAACATTGATCATTATACAAACATTTGCATTTTAACTTATATACTTAATTCAGTACATTCAGCCTCCTCACATTATTGCTTTAAAGTTTTGGACACCTGTGTTAAACGCCTCTATGCAGATGCTGAAGGTCTCGTGTCAACTGATTAACCTTTTCATACTTGACATAATTTGGACCTCGGAGAAAACTAGTTGGGGAACCCTGCTGTACAGCATCACCTCAGGGGCTTGCAAGTTTTGCACCAAAGCACCATATACATAAGCAGTCTCTCAGCAAAAAACAGAAATGCTGGTGCGTCTTCACACAGAATATGAATAGTCTTAGCAGTTGGTATAGCTCAGTTAGTTACAACTTCAATTCTGCGATCCAATATTGGGGGATTCGACTCCCAGTGACCTGTTGCGGTCTTTTCCATTAGTGGAAAAATCCAACACGCGCATTGCACAGACATATAGACACATAAAATGAAAGGCACAGTTATCGCCCACACCCAAAGCCCCTGTCCCGAATTTCACCCATTCTAATCTGGTCAACTGTAACTGTAATCAACTAATGTGGCCATTCACATTGGGAAGGCTAGAAGTGGTGGCAGAGATGGACTCGAGAAGAGAAGTCAGAAGAAGAAGAAGCAGCAGCGACCCATGAACACATCCATGCAGCATACCATCCCGAGCAGTAGGGGGCGGTAGCACGCCCAACGTAACTGTTGGCTTCCGGTAGCGCGTTATAGACGTGAAGAAGAACAACAACAACCATTTTGCTCGGACTGTACAGGCATCGTAGTGGGCCGAAATATCAATAGACAGAAAGAGGACAAAGAGCTGCAATGGACGGGTAAATGTTTTTTTCTTTACGACTAAACCCCACGTGTGCACTTTGTACAGATGTTGCATGTGACCGAGACAGGACAAGCAGTTTGCCGAGCCGCACGCACACCGAACCTGGGTGCTCACGTTAGCTACCGTGCAATAACAAGCCCCAAGCGAGAAACGTGTTGGTTTGCTGTTGTCTTGCTCGAAGGAGGGTGTACACGTACAGGAGATCAGAACTCGAAGAGGGTGTTTTGCATAGCATTTGATCTTTTTTAATTCGGCACTGTAACAGTCGGTAATCTCGTTGACAGAATAGCACTAGTGCTGCTCAGTAGTGTCCCCTCCTTTTGTCCGTATAATGACTGTTGGCGTTAGCTAACGTAAGATAATGTAGCTGCCGTTTACAGGGAAACGGAATAAATGCAGGGAAACATTTGAAAAAAACTGCAGTAATGAGGACAGGAAAGAGAGATCCGGTCTGGATCGCTGCTCGTCACCAGGGAACCATGTCATGGCGACCTGTCAGATCATAAGGATCCTTTGTCTGAGGCTAATGGCTGTTACACGCAACCTGCAGTGATTGCACACAGCCTGAGTGTGAGACTGTGCACACAGCAGGAACAGCATATGAACTGCAAAATTAAAAAAATGTAAAACGGCACATTTCCATTTATTGCTCAGATAAAAACATTTTTCAAAATGACTTCAAAAGTTTGATTCTATGGCAACGTTTTTTTGTTGTTGTTTGATATTATTAGGTTTGATGGTGGAGACGCGTCAAGCGGTTTAGCCTCCAATTTGGTGTTTGACGTCTTTACTGTTTATTGTGTCAGGTTATACAAATGCTAAGAAATGTTAAATTGCCACCAGCCAACAAGAAACAGTCTCAGTTCGTCCGTTGTGCCTCTCAGCGTTCCTTTCCACCTTCATTCTTTTTTTCTATTTTTTCTATTGTGCTCTTGGTTTTTCTTATTTTTTGTCATCATGTTAAGTGGACACATGCAGAAGGACCACCACTCCTCTGTTCAAAACTCACTGTAAATCCTCTGACTTCTGGTGTCTCATGGTGGCCACACCAGTTTCTTGGTTTCTGACTGCATTTGGTGATCTACAATGGCACATTATTTACGATGCCTGTAAGATATGTCAAGGATAAGTGTTAACAGTGGCTTCAGAATAGTCGACACAATGTCTTCTGTACACACCAGTAAACCAACGACTGGCTTCAAGTTATACATACAAGATATTTGATAGTTTTTATTGCCCTGTGAACATGCATGCTGTACACTGTCATGTGCACCCAATGCACACTGAGAATTGTTTGCGTGTCGCGAACAGGGAAAGCGATATGTACAAATGTTATGCAGGATTCTGTGGTGTACCTAGACCAGGGATGACCCAGGCCTGATGACTAAAGATTTTGCAGAGTAGGCTATGTTTTGGACAGCTGAGGCTCAGCTACGCATTGCAGAAGCTACAAAATGCAACGAAGAGGTGCAGCCATCCGACAGCGTTTCCAGTGCATCCCGCTCATTATCAAAGCATGGTTCCAAGGCAGGTTCTGTTTATTCTTCTCGTGCATCAGCTTCGGTGTCTTCTGCTCGTCTGAAGGCGGAATTGGTGAGAGCTACTGCACATTGTAAGCCCAAACATCCACTCTAAAACAGAGACAAGGAAAAAGTAGCAAAAATAAAAAGTGGAAAAGAGGAGCTAGAGATTCAAACTACTTTAGCAGAATTAGATGCTAAAATTTAGATCATGGAAGAGTTTTAATGGCTGTTTGTACATTAAAAAACAGGCTTCTAAAACCAGTATTGTATAACACTCTTACATTTTTCATTCTCTTCCTTTCTTTTTTCCTCTCCATGTATTCGGTGCATTGGCAGAGATGTCGCGGTTGGTGTGAAGGCAAGTTGTCTCCTTTCTTTTTTTCAAATTTTACATGAATACATATTTGCCACGTCTGCATGATATTGTCCAAAAATGGGCTGTATGTTGAGTTGTTGGTAGGTCAAAAGAAATGATACGTTATAAGTGTTGGTTGTGGAGTTAAAAGATAACTTTATAGCATGATGATAAATGAAAATGAAATGCATTTTGTGTTTTGTATGCTGCTATTATGTGCATGTGCAATAACCGGATATCAACTGTCTTTTGGTTCATTGTTGTTCAGTAAGGCATTCACTGTCCTTGTAATAGTTATCATTTTTGAATTTGACAGACATTGATATGTAAATGAACAATTTTTTTTCTTTTTTTTTTCTAGAGAGGCTCAGATGAGCTCAACATGTATGGTAGCAGCCCCAGCTCTATGACCGGTAAGATCAACCTAAACCCTGATGGGATCAGTAAACACAACCCACCATCACGTGAAGCAGGAATAATATCTTAAGTAAATGGGAAGTGGACAGGAAGTTTGATCATAGTAACGCTCTATAAATGACACATCAAGAATTTGAATGTAAGCCCTGTTCACACCTGGCAGTAACATCCGTCTCAGGTGATCCAATGGAAAGTACACGCGTGAATTGGAGCCTGACAGATATATCCGTTGATTAGCCTTTCACAGACATATCGGTATAGGTGCTCATGTTTACCAATATGAAATCTTTTATTGTACAGAATACACAATGCAGAAAAATGGGCATTTATGTTTTCATTTTCCCTAAAATAATGTTTATTTTCTTGTCAAGTGTAAAGTATCGGTCCAAGCACGGAACCTTGTGGAACACCATGAAAGTAAATTAATTCTTCTTTCTGCATCTCTAAGGTTACAAAATTGTGTGTAAGGGGATGCAACTAATAGTTTTTCTCAATTAATTGATTAATCGTTTGCTCTACAAAATATCAGAATATCCATAAAGGGTATTGAGCCAGGCGCCAAGCGTGGATGTGTTCTTAGTTGCTGAAAGCTCAGTTGAAGCGGTCTAGGAATTTGATCTGGATGCCTTCCATTGGAGGATTTCTTCTGGGCATTAACTGGTAGAGCCCCCGAGTTAGGAAAAGAACATGGTGAAGAGATTATATATCTCATCTGACCTGGAAAACGTGATAGGGAAAGAGATCTTTGGACTGCCTTGCTTAGCCTTCAACCCAATTCTGGATGGAAAGAATAGAATTAAGCCATCATGTATTTAATATTTACACCTGTGGATTTGCCTCTGTGACATGTAGGTGACGCTGACTGGGATTATTGCTTTATTTTATTTTTTAAATAATTAAAAAATTCTGTGTGTCCATGTTCAGCGAATGGCAGTGACAGTAAGAAACAGCGTCTGGACGAATCACCTCCCTCCAGAGTTCTCCACATCAGGAAACTTCCCAATGAAGTGTCAGAGACTGAAGTCATTGCTTTGGGTCTGCCCTTTGGAAAGGTCACCAACATACTGATGCTCAAGGGGAAGAACCAGGTACACTGTTACAAATTCTATGATGTCTTTGAATACTTTGGGGTGAAAATGGTAGAATAATCACAACAATGGTGAAGTCTAAGGGAATGTGTTTGGATTAAAAATCGACACATTGGGCCTCATGCATTTTCTTATTCTTATCCTCTGTACCAGTTGTAAATTCTGGTCCAACTTGAAAGTAAACTTAGCTTGTGTGCCCAGTGTTGGCTATTGATTGACAGCTACTGTACTGGTGAAGAGAGTGGTCACGCTCTCCTCTCACTGTACGGACTGTTTCTTGAGGGAAGCTGAAACAGAGGAAAACAGTAACGTACAATAGGAGACACATGGATATACTGTTTTCTGACAAACGTACTGTTGGTGGTGAAAGTGTTTCCGCTCCTCTTTAGCAAAGTGCTCTCGCTCAGTCTGACTGCCGTGGTCCTCAGCGATTGGGTAGCTGTTTTTTCTCCGGCACCACTACTTTGATGGACTCTCATGCTTGTAGGAGCTGTGGGGCCCCTCTCCAGCCCTAGGATGGCCTTGACCTTTGTCCCTCTTGTCTGGGCCTCGGACATCTGAGGGAGGGTCTATCAGAGGACCCATGTATGAATTGCAGTTACATGCCTCGTGCAGTCACATCTGCTTGACTGGCTGAGGTGGAATGCCTGATTGGTGAAGCTGCCACTCCACAGTGGCAGCTTCTGCCACTCACTATCATGACTCGGAGGATCTACAGCAGTCAGAGCCGGCGCCTGCTTGTGGCCTCTTTAAGCGCACCCCAGCCCCCGCCACCTTCGCTGTTCCTCCCTCTGATGAATATCTGAGGGAGTTGCATGCATGCCGGAGGGACACTAATGGTGCGTTCTCACCGGACGCGACGCAAATTTTTCGCGCGAGTTGATTACATACAAAGTCAATGCAAAGAGGCGACTAGACACAAATTTCGCGGCACTGACTCGGGTGGCGTGAATGGTGCGATATGCGCGATGCGAATCAGGCGGTAATTCGTGTCATGTCTATCGCTCGAGTTGAAATATTTGAACTCGGGCGATATATTCCCACGACGGATTGACGCGATAGCCAATGAGCATTGGGATCCTCCCTCCGTCATCTGTCGTCAGACGGCCTGTCATTGTATCATGAATGGAGGATCACTACTGTCGCTGTGTGTGCGCCGCCAGGCTGGGTTGAGACCGGGTGAAGAGGGAGAGGGCTTTGCAGAATATGAACGACGTAGTTGGGCACACACATCCGGTATGACACAGTGGGGAGCCACATGCTGGTGCCCCCACTTATTTAAGATTGCGTCCCCCTGGCACCCCAGGGGCTCCTGCGTGGGACCTGCCCCTGGTGTTGGACGCCCTATGATTGCCTCCCTTTGAACCCTTGGCACAGGCAGAGCTGAGCTGGTCGACAGCCAAAACTGCTTTTCTCGTGACCATCATTTCACCCAAGTGTGTAGGTGAGCTACATGCCTTGTCTGTGAGCACTTCTTGTTTGAGGTGATACCAATATCAATGGTACGCACGATTTAAGAACAAATCTGTTCGTACCAACTGTTTTTGCATGAGGCCCAATGTCCAATGTCAAGTGGACGTGATTCTTTATTTATCAAAAACTTTGTGACTGTGTTTTTTCCAGGCGTTTCTGGAGTTGGGTACAGAGGAAGCAGCCATCACGATGGTGAACTACTACACAGCTGTCACACCACAGGTCTGAAATGCATCATTGCCCATCCATGTTGTACATTATTATTATTATCTTTTCTTGTTAAATGTAATGTTTATTATATGGGTCTCACACTGTTTAGGTCCGAAACACTTCTGTCTTCATCCAGTATTCGAACCACAAGGAGCTGAAAACAGATTCTGCTCTCAACCAGGTATTCCCACACACACACATAGATGTGTGTACACTAGACACTGTTTCTACAAAACCACGTGGTTAGACTGGTATTGGATTTGATGCCATTACCTCACCATGTGTCCATCTTTGTGGCTTTTCCATGCAGAGGGCCCAGGCAGTGCTGCAGGCGGTGTCAGCTGTTCAGGATGGAAGTTCTCCATCTTCTGACCCAGGAGTTCTGGACCTTGCTCCACCTCCCAGCCCTGTGCTGAGAATTATTATTGACAACATGTTTTATCCTGTGACACTGGATGTTCTTCAACAGGTAAATCCTGAACACATTTACATAAATCCACCAGTCATAGACATTGTCAAGTTTTTACCTTTTTTATGATGTGTGGTTGTGCTTGGCTACAAAATCACCATCTTTACAGTGAAACAGAACTTTTCACGTGGAGAAAAGGAGAAGGGAAATGAGTATCGTATTTAGGCCTGCACTGAGATATGTAGCATGGCATGATGTCAACAAAGCATAAAACTACAATCATTGTCTTACTATGCTTATTTTGACAGAAGGATGGTTTGTTTTTAATATGTAAAGTGCTATGATTGATTTGAATCTTGCAGATCTTCAGTAAGTTTGGCACCGTGATGAAGATTATAACCTTCACCAAGAACAACCAGTTTCAGGCCCTTCTTCAGTTCAGTGACCCCGTCAATGCACAGCAAGCTAAACTGGTAGGATTATACGTATGGAAACTATGGATGTTTAATCAGCAACTAGTCTTATATGGTTATTTTGTTAGCATTCGACAATTATAACTTCAATATAACTTTCAACTGTGTGCATATGTGTGTGAGCATGTGAGAGGACAGAGAATTCAGTGCAATAAGGTTTTGTTATACTTTGTTTGTCCCTCATGTCCTGACTGCATGCAGCTTTGATAGTAAAACACATAATTAACTAGAGATTAGATTTAATCAGTGAATTAAATTTCTAATTGTGCCAGTTTTTCTAGATTTTTAAACTATCTAATATACATTTCAGTACTGACCCAAACAAATACAGTATCAGCTGGGCTATACCTGGCATAAAACACTGTTATGTCACATTATGATTCCCTCTCTCACTCCTTCACACCAGTCTTTGGATGGACAGAACATCTATAATTCATGCTGTACTCTGCGGATAGACTTCAGTAAATTGGTCAACCTCAATGTCAAATACAACAACGATAAGAGTCGAGATTACACCAGACCTGACCTTCCTACTGGAGACGGAGAGGCAACCAACAAGGATCATTCTCTATTGGGTAAATATACCTCTGTGTTGATCTATCTACACCACATCCATTCCCTCCATGGTGTCCATAATACTTTAGTGAGTCATGTGACCCCTCAAAGTAAGACCCCTTTCTAAGTAGTTTTCTTTCAGTTGTGCTGCTCAGTTGTATCTCAGTCAAAGGCTAAGATGAGGAAGTAAATGTCAAGCCAAAGTCAGTCCACTGGGACATTCACTCCTGCCTGACTTGGCACCGTTCCAACTAATACATCCTCACCTTTCGCCTTTGCCTCAGTTTGCCTGTTTGCTGCGTTCACACCGGAACCGATGCAAATTTTCGCGCAAGTAGATTACGTACAAATTCAATGCAAAGACGAAACTAGGCGCGAATCTTGCGTCATTGAGTCGGGTGACTCGAATGGCAAGTGTAGCACGACGCAGGCCAAAGACACGAGCTAATCGAAATATTCACGTGATGTGTGGACGCTGTAGCCAATTAGCGTTGAGATCCTCCCTCCGTCACTGCTGTCAGAAGTCCTGTCATTGTATCAGGAGTGGAGGATCACTACTGTCGCTGTGTGTAGGCAGCCCGCTCGGGTTTATTTGTATCGTGACCGGGTGAAGATGGAGAGGGCTCGGCAGAAAGTGAACGAGGAGGTAGGACTAGCTTTAGCCCTAGTTATGTGGCTTTGCCATTGGCAGAACAGTTAATGTTTGTGTGTGTGTGTGTGTGTGTGTGTGTGTGTGTGTGTGTGTGTGTGTGTGTGTGTGTGTGTGTGTGTGTGTGTGTGTGTGTGTGTGTGTGTGTGTGTGTGTGTGTGTGTGTGTGTGTGTGTGTGTGTGTGTGTGTGTGTGTGTGTGTGTGTGTGTGTGTGTGTTTGTGTGTGTGTGTGTGTGTGTGTGTGTGTGTGTGTGTGTGGCCTTCCCATTCATTCCTGTCTGCCTTTTTTTCATTCAACAGTTCATGTGTACGTGTGCATGTTTGTGTGTGTCAGCATGTGTTTTTTCAGATGAGATTTGTCGGAGAAAGTGGAGAACGGGCAAATAATAGCGCGAATGACTCGAATAGGCTAAAATGTTTGCTTGCGACCAAACTCGTGCGAGAAAAGCAAAGCGAGAAAAGCAAAGCAAAAATTCACAACGCGTCCGGTGTGAACACAGCATTAGGCTCACCCTAAATAGCATCCCAAAACTGTGAAGAGGGAGGGTAGATGGAACCTAATGCCATCCAACAGCGAGTGTGCATCAGAAGTGGTGCAGCACAGTAAAGGCAAAAACAGACAATCGTATATATGAGGCAGGTGGGGCTGAAAATCCATTGCCACAGGGCATGTTATGTCATTAATGTACTTTTCGTATTAAGAAACAAATAAAGCCACTTGTTTGAAACCAGTAAATTCAACACTAAGTGGCAATTTTCATGGCGTATCATAACCTTTTATTAACCCCATGCCACAATTTGATAGACATCAGTCACACCCAACAACCCAGACTACATGAAGGTAGCTCTACAGGGGAAAGGTGAACTGGATTGCCGTATGCTACCAACTAATTCTGCACTCTGAGCTAACAGGCAGATGGTGAAACGTGCTGTATAAACAGGAATTTAATCAATGGAAAATTTCTTAAACCTTTGTAGTAACACAAGCAAATATTTCTGGAATAGTTTCTTTATAGTAAGAAGTTTTATATTTACCAATTGCTCTAAAAGAATATCCTATAAAAGCCAGACTGAATTGTGCAGGTGCCTGCCAGGCAACTCCTTTTTATGGGCATTTTCCACAGGGCATGTGATGGTGGTGTTGTTTATGGAAGACTATTGCTCTTCTATTTCTGCACAGTAATCTACTCTTTAGGTTCTAAATACTTGTGTGAATGAGAGATTTAGCTGTTGATTTTCAATACATGTTTTTACTGTTTCATTGTTGGATATTGAGTGAATGGTAATTTCATCCTTTTGAAATATAATTTACAACACAAAGTTTTGCTATGAGGATTTTTGTAGAGTCGGACCATTTTTAAAATCTATGTGCGATGATGTTTAGATTTGATATATTGACAATTATTACTAATTTTGTTATAATACTTCAGTCAGAAGTCTATTGACTTGGGTCGGTTTGTTTTCTTGTCTTTCTTGTCTTGTCTTGTAGGTACCCCATCTGGAGCTCTAGCGTCCTACTCCAGTGGAGGAGGCTACTCGTCTTCACTCTCCCTCTCGCAGGGTGGAGGTACTTAGCTTTTCCTTTTTCATAATTCTGTTTTTTTTTTTTTTTTCATCACTTTGTTGTTTTCTGTCCTGCTGCTGTCCTGTCTCTCGTGTCCCGCTGTGGTTTTCGAATGTACTGCAGATACCAATACGCTGCCCATATTGGTTGGATTATATCAATAGTTTTAAACTCATCGATCTTTCTTGTGTTGTGCTTTCCAAACAGGAGCCATTAGTCCTCTGAGTGCTGCAGCCGCGGCAGCAGCAGCTGCAGGTCGCGTTGCTCTGTCTGGCTCCGGAGTGTCAGGAGTCCTGTTGGCATCCAACCTAAATGAAGAGGTACACTAACCACACGTATAACCTTACTGTGAATGAGCATTCCCAAGCTCTGCTTTAAGTAACTAATTCCAACTGTTGAAAAGACACTGGAGTTGTGCTTACTTCTGTTCACTTCAGAAATCAAGAAAAGGGTTTTACATATAACTCTCTATAATGATTTAATCTTTGATTTCTGTTTCTCCTGTTAATTCTCTAATTGTAAATTTGTGCCTACTCTGTCATCTGTATCTCTACATGTACTGTACCTGTTTCTGTATGTTACATCTCTCTATCAGAGTACTTCTCTCTGTCTGTCTTCCTCCCTCTCATGCCGCTGCTGAGAGTGGCTTAATATTGGAGTGATGGTTTTCACACTTCTGCCCCCTTCTGGAAGAGTCTTGGTGCAGCAATTGTACCCTGACTGTCTGGGAACATCATACAGTTCTCTCTGGTGACCCATCAGCTTGTTAGCAGCAGCTCCTGTGTCCACTGCCCATACAATTAAGTTTCTAGGTAGTGGGTGAGTGTGGTGAGTGTTGAGTCCAACAGATAGCATCGTTAAAATTTGCTATATTTAGTTAACTTTTAAAAATTCAGTCAACAGCTAGCCCGTTAACTAGAGATGTATCGACAGTAGCTCTTGTTCTGTTTTGCAGTCTCTGCAAGCTTTGTGTTGTGACACATTTACCAGATCTCTGCCAAAGCAGAACAAGGAGTACCATCTAGGGGCCGATACCGATTATTCCTATTCTAAGAGACCGATAACCGATTTTTGAAACAGATACTTGTCTGCAGTAAAAAAGTGTCAAAATGTGTCAAATGTTTAGAATTACACAAACTCTTAACACAAAACTTTGTTGAAATGCCTTGTGGGCAAAGAATAGCAGTAAGCGCTCAAACATCCAAAAGAAGTGTCCAAGCGGCAGAATCATAACTTCCAGTCAGAGATTTGGGAGTTCCGCCTTTAGCTTTGAGTTGAAGTGACGGGCTTTGTGCCCAGGTAACCATGTGTACAACTAAACATGTGATCACATGATTTTAACTAAATATGTGGAATCATGATTCTTACTGTGATTCTACCCACGAAGATTGTGATATAATCCTTTGGCCAGATCACCCACCACTGCACAAGGGGTGTTTTTTTCAGTTCCTAGTTCATCCACTCAGCTGTGACCTCTAATGGGCAGACTAACATCTGTGGCACGTTACAGTCATTTCCACAAATTTAAACGTTGCGCAAACTTTAAGTCAGCAATAAACTAACACAGTATAATGATTACTCCATTCAGAGAAGATTGCTTTATGCCATGATGGTCTCGTGGGATGTTTGACATCCTGCTGAGGAAAAAGAAAGTGTGATCTGGTTCTCCATCTGCTTCCTTGATATATCCTGCCGCACAGTCTTTCATTTACCTATTCATTGGCCCTCCTTGCCGGCAACAGGCAGTTTTTTCAGTCGAACATCATGGTCACTCTGACCTCACCTTACTGTGACTGCAATATATCAGCAATGCTTGGAGGGAATTTCTTTACATCTGTCAAAAAACCTCCTTGTACCCCATGATTGGGGTCAGAGGTCAAGGTCACTGACCTTACATCACAGGCTTTTGGCCTTTTCTCAAAAATGCCTTAAGGCAATTTCCTCCAATTTGGTACAAACTTTCACTTGGGCTTTAAGATGAACTGATTTGGAGGTCAAATGTGACCTCACAAAACATGTTTTGGCCATAATGTAAGCCATAATTTTCTGGAAAGACTTTTCTGGCTGTTATTTAACACTATAGCTAAGGGTCAGAAGGCGACATTGTGACCATGTTTCTTGCAGCTTGACTCGCTGGTGAAGGCGTGCAACCGCAGGGTGGTAATTCCAGTTTCCTGATGTCTTCATCCATTCATTCTTAAATGTATTATTTTATACCTTCCTCTCATCCTTTATTTTCCTCACTGATAAAGGCATCCAGCAGGGAGTGTACGTGTGCGTGCTTGCGTGCGTGCGTGCATGCATATGTGCGTGGGTTGGCATGTGTGTTAACAAAACTGGAAGGCGTGTGTGTTTGGAAACAAACCAGCAATCATTCAGACTCCGTTGATGTCCCACTGATGCTCTGTTTACTGACCTCTGCTTTGGTTTTTGTCCTCCTCTCCTCCTTTCTCCCTCCCCACCTGACTCCCTTCCTCTGCCCCTCCCTTTACTCATTTTCTCTCCATTTTACCCTCACAACATCCTTAAATTTTGTAAATGCCCCTCCCCCCTATGTACATGTCCTGAACTCTCTTTCATCTCCACTTCCCTTCATCCTTCTTCACTTTTTCTTATTCCGGTATTACCTGACTCTCCAAACCCCCCTCCCTCATGCCCTCCATCTTTGCTCCACTCCTCATCATCACGGAAACCACCACCTCCCCCCTCGTCCAACGCTGGGCGGTCTGATCTCTACCTTCGTCTCTCCTTCTTCCTCCTCCTCTGCTCCTCCTCTTCCTGTCCTCTGCTCTGCGGTCTCTCTCTCTAAAGATGGTCACGCCTCAAAGTCTCTTTACCCTCTTCGGTATGTTCAAACCTCTACTATTCTATCTGTATATCTCTCTCTGTTAATCCAATTTTGTTCACTTTCTTCAGTGATGTCGTGGACACTCTTATTCCTCTGTATCTTTGTGTCTCCAAGCTTCCTTCTATCATATTGTACATTACAGAGTTAAAATCTACTTCTGTCTCTTCTCTCTACATTGAAAAACGTGTGAGTCTGAGAAATTATGTGTTTGCTCAGCTTTTCTCTTAACTGATGAGAACAAATACACCTAAATCATCCATGCGTTGTTGCAACTCATAAAAGCTTGATCCGGATTCAGAGTTTGGTCTTTCAATCAAGATTCCATCACATAAGATTTTTTGCAGTGCAGTTGCTGTTGGCAACAGATCGGAGCCTCTAATGTGGGCGTGTTGTAAGTTTTCCCAAATTGCATCATCATGAGCCTGTCATAGCCTTGAAAATATTGTTCCGTGTTTAGTTTACTTTCCTTAAAAGGGATCCACCAATGAAATTTTGATGTGAAACCTCCAAACCTAGATTTTGATTGATTTGAAGCAAATATTTTGTTTCTCATATTAATTTAGAAAATAATACTTTGCAAGCCAGTCTCTCTATGGCCACAGATTATTATATAAAGATCATCCTCCAGCAACCATGAGTTGACTGTTTGATACCGGTTTTGGAAAATGTATTCACTATTCTCTATATTAACATGAGTTAATGGTTATGTATAGATCACTGGAGCCTCCAGCTCCTGTCAGTAACACAAGTGTGATTTTAGTTTTTATGTTCTCGCCACATTAATGGTTAAGTTGATCATGTACTCACTATGACTCACTCTAGCCTTTAAATGCTCTGCATCTCCTCCTTTCTTTTGCCTCTTTCTCTAGATTGTGTGTTAATCCAGTGCAGTCATAGAGCACGTTTTCATGTTATTCGACAACTTTGCCGCTGGGATTATCTGCCACTCAGTTACCTACATTACATGAGACAGTCATCCAGCACAGCAATTTTTTAACATATTTGTCTTTACACTTAACTACAGTGATGGAGAAATATAATTTCTTTTGGCCTCTTCCCTTCTCTTAACCAGTCAGCCAAACAGTTTCAGGTGTGTTTCAGTTGTAAAGCTCAGCTGAGCTGTCTTTTCTTTTCTCACTGGTCAGTCTACTTGTTTACACAGAAGAGTTTGATTGAGTTTCTATTGGAAGACGAATTGGAAGATTCCATCTTTTCCCTTCATTAGTCTTTCTGGCACTAACTTTATCCTTCCATCCTTCACACCTCTCCTTTTTTTTTTTATCTTCGTCGGCTTCATCTCTCCTGCTCTGTCTGTTCTGTCCTCCTCTTCTTTTCCTCTACCCTGCTCTCTCTTGCTTGCTCTCTTGTTCTGCCTTTCTCCATCTCTCTCTCTCTCTCTCTCTCTCTCTCTCTCTCTCTCTCTCTCTTGCACTCTCTCTCTACCTTCAGGAGTCTATGGGGATGTCCAGAGGGTAAAGATCCTCTACAACAAGAAGGACAGCGCTCTGATCCAGCTGTCTGATGGCAACCAGGCTCAACTGGGTGAGTTTTGAATGTTGATGGTTTTCCTTCTCCAAATCAGAAGTGGGTCCTTATAACATCACTTGCAGGTCCCAACATTTACATCAATTAATCCAGCTTTTTAAAATTCTCACCTGCTTATGTTTTTTTCTGTTTGTCTCTCCTGTAGCTATGAGCCACTTGAATGGTCAAAAGGTGTTTGGTAAAGTGATGAGAGTGACACTGTCAAAACATCAAACCGTGGCTCTTCCCAGAGAAGGACTGGATGACCAACTACTAACCAGGGGTGAGAGGAAAGCTGCAGTCTGGAAGTGAACTTGCTGATCTTTGCATTTCCTTATATGAAATAAGCTGTTTTGGTATTAGATGAACTGTTAAGCCAGTAACTTACTGTGTCAACTGGTAGATCAGTTATTCACAGATCAGTGTCAATGCATCAATTCCTCGAGGGCTAATCGAGAACTCGTTTTTCTGAATCTATTTTTAGAACGTAACGCATCTTTCTGCTGGAATAACCATGCACAGCAATACAGTCTACCCAACACCTAATGCTTATTCTCAATCAAAACAGTCAGTTATCTTTAAGGATTTATTTTTCACAACTTCAAAACATTTTTTCCTTACAAAAACATAATTAAATTCGCAGGTCACACTTTACTTGACTTTGCGTCATACAAACGTTGTAGGCCTGTAACAGTAAAAAAAAATTTAAACACATGGGCTTAACACAGAAAATAACATTTGGAAACACTGTTGAATTAAATTCTTGCTCAAGAAAACAAGCATGTCAACGTGTTCGGGAGAAAGGCGAGAGCGCATTCTGCGCATCCTCGTGCCGCTCCCCCATTGTACTCCGGTCAACAGAGAAGTGTAGCGCATACTGGTATGTCTCGCTCGCTGCTGCGCACCTATGTCAAAGTGCTGGTTCCAAAAATCTAAGGTGTTTGTATCTCAGGTCAAGCGCAGAAGCAAGGAGTGCTTTAGAATGGACTTAACGTGGTCGCAACAACATCCCATCTCTCGCATTATCCGATACTTACAGTAACCACAAATACACACACACACTAAATGCTACAGTAAGAAAGCATTGGACCAAGAGTAAAGCTGGGGTCAGACTACAGGAATTTTGGGCCAGTTTAACCCTGATTCGTCCAACCCGAGAATCAGAGGAGAAATCTGGTTGGGAACCATGTTCGGTAAATTATCTGGTAGTGTGAGAGGTTTACAGAGCCATCCTTAAACCTCCTGAACTGCCTGCAGAATCGTCGGGCTGCCCTGAAAGTTAAAAAACTTGTTTGATATTTGTTATTTGAAATCGGGATGATTATGTTAGTACTTTTCAAGCTGAGCCAAATCTGTCAATGATTTCTTTGACAGATTTCTCTGGCTCTCCACTCCATCGCTTTAAGAAGCCAGGATCCAAGAACTTCCAGAATATCTTTCCTCCCTCTGCTACTCTTCATCTCTCCAACGTTCGGTATTACAACACTACACACATTAATCAGATTACTTTTCTTTTTGGGTCTATTTGATTTCATGCTGTTTTGCTTTAAGATTGTGAACAGTATGTGTTTTCCATGCCCAGGGATGGTATGGGAGAGGAAGATCTTCGTCTTTTGTTCTCTAACAGTGGAGGAACTGTCAAGGCCTTCAAGTTCTTCCAGTAAGAAGCAATTTAATGTGAAGCTGTTAAAGACACTAAGAATATCTGCAATTTTTACATACATGTTTTACTTTTTAAGAATAAAAAGGAGATGATCACTGAACCACATTAGTAATATCCTTCCTTTTTCCTGTACTTTTTACGAGATCAGTGCCGTGTTATTCTCTGGGTTGACCTTCCTAGGAACTAAACAGTACCATACAAACAAACTAGCGATATAAACGGTCTCATCTGTTTGTCCCTGCTCTCTCTTCACCAGGGATCGTAAGATGGCCTTGATCCAGATGACTTCAGTAGAGGAAGCCATCCAAGGACTGATGGACCTTCACAACTATGACATGGGAGGGAATCACCATCTAAAAGTTTCCTTTTCAAAGTCCACCATCTAACCCTCACACCCGGCTCCTACACCTGAAGATCCACGACGAGTGAGGAAGTCCCTACTAGTTGTCCTCTTTTCAACATGTTCTGTTAACATCCTCCGCAATGTCCCAAAACTTCAAATGATGTAGGACAATATCACACTTGATGTGATTTAAAAGTCCAAAGTTAAAAATTAAGACATTATAAATCTTATATTTTAAATATTGAGAAAATCGATTGGTCAAGAGTGTAAACTCTTGACCAATCGATTTTCACTCTTCCTTTGGTCAAGAGTGTAAACTCTTAACCAATGGAAGCAGTACTTACCCCAGCCCCCGGCCCATAGGCAGTTTGCTCCTGGGTGTGTCAGTACATGAGACAGACTTGAACTCATGCTCTCTCACCTGTCGGCATTGCAGTAGACACTTTTCCTTGAATTGTCTGTTGAGCTTTGAGTTCTGTAATTAATGATTACTCACTTTTATGTACATTGTGTTGCTACCTGAACTTTTTCTGTTCCCAAGCAAATGTCCATTTTGAATCCCACGGGACAGTCACAGTCCTTCTACTCATTCTCTGTGGTAGTTTCTCCAACAAAACATCATACATGATCAATTTCATCATCATTTGTCTGACTCCTCTTCTACCTTTCTTTCATTTGAAGATGTATTTCGGACCTAGTGGTTTGTGACACAACCCACTCGTGCTGATTCACTTAAACATTTTCAAAGACATTAGGATCCATAAATCCTCAAATGTTCTATAAAAGCCATGTGATGCAATTTTTAATTTAAAGAAAACAATTTTTATGAACAATCAAACTGAGGCCGTTTATACTTGAAAGCTATCCAACTACAAGCATCAAGTTAATCATAGCTGTCTGAGTGGGGATGTTTAAAACATATTCTGGGAAATGTGACGCTTGTTGAGGACATTTGAGTTCTCCCCAAATTTCCTTAACAAAATAATTTGCATTATGCATTGATATTTATGTTGTAAAAATATCAAGGATCCAAAGGTTTCTGTTAGACAAGGATCCACCATTCACCATGTGATTGTGGTCTTGGTCTCTGGTTTTGGGAGGAGACTAAAGTATGTGCATTCTTTCTGAGGTCTGATTTTATCGTTGATTATTTTGTGTTTTTAAACAGTTAATTTTACCAGCAATGTTCGTTGATCCTGGGTTATAAACCTGTGCGAACTATTATTTGTTGAATAGATGTGAACCTTTTCTTCCCAGTCAGACAACATGAACTTCTTTATCAAGCAGAGATTCACAGAATGTCACTTATTGAACTGAGGGTATCTCCAGTGTTTCTAAGTTTTTTGTTTTTTTTACTTATCTCTGGTTCTTACTTGCAGCTGCATTTTATTTGGATGATTTCGATTTTCTGTTAGGGGGTTGTTTTAATTTCTCAACGTGAGTTCAGTTCATTTATTTTTTATTTTATTTTTTTTCTTAAAATTTCATATTAGCACAAATTAAACACGTCTTTTCTACCAAGGAGGCCAAGTTGAATTGTGTGTTTGTGTATGTTTGTACTTGGTTCAGACCTCTGCTCTCATCTGTCTTACTGTCAATAAACTTCTCTCACTCTGTCCAGCTCTGTCTCTCTGCTCTCTCTTCTTTCTCTTCATTCTTTCCTCTTTTAGCTCCTCTGTTCTTTCTACATTTCTGCTGGCACATGAAAACAGGTATTGTGTTGACACCAAGGGCACAGGAGCAAAAACTCATTCTACTCTGGTCCTTGATAAGGAGTGTTTAGACTTGGTAAAATCTTGAAATAACCATCAATTGCTTTTGTACATTAGATTAAAAAAATGTTAGTCGGTAAATCATTTGAGAAATTATTAAAACACCACAAATGTATAGCTATCTTTTATTTCATGATATTAATACTATTTTATTTTTTTCATGACAGTGGTCTTGTCACTGCCCTCTCACTATCAGTATAGAGTCACGAATTAACATTTTCTTTCTATTTAAGGCTGGACATGTTACCTATAGCCAGCTTGCTAACTAGCCAGGCTGGGTTATGAACTTGGTTTGTCTGTTTCAGCATGAGAGTGTAGACAGTATGATTGAATGGATGATTAAAGAATTATTTTGGCTATCTGCAACGCAACTTCAATGAGAGCAGGGGTGTAAAATCCTAAATTTTACCAACAATGTCTTATTAAAACACTGTCTTAAAAAGATGAATTGCACTACAAACTAATATTCCATGTTAGAGTCACTCAAAGAAAACAAGGTTTTATAGAACTTCAGTTTCCCCCTTTCAGTTTGGAAGGTCACATTTGTGTAACATATTCCAGTGTAGTCTATCTGTGTGTCTATATCCTCTAGAAAGCAGAGATACCTTGAAAAATGCATGAACTGTGTGAATGCGTGATGTCATTGTCCATGATATCACTTAGCATATGATGTTATATAATCGTTAGATCATTTTATTTATTATTAATATAAGCCTTAGATTGAATCTCTAGCCCTCTTTGTTCCATGATATATTGGAAAAAGTGCTCATCGTCCTGCCTCCAAACCATCGCTTTTCCCCCAGCTTCAAGACAAGCCATCGGCCCTCATCCCCTCACCTGCCTGCCCTGGCTCCCACTGCAATATCATCATTTAAATCTGTTACTTTCCATCTCCCCTGCCTGGGTCTGCATTTTAGGTCCAGTTTGAAAATAAGAAAACAACATAAAAAACATTGTCTTTTTTTATGCTGCTATAATAAATTTACAGATAAGGTAACATTTTCCAGCTCCAGGCCATTTTTACATGTCCCTGCTCGAAAATGACATGCCAAAAATGAAAAGAGTATACCTCTGCAATTACAAGGTCTATATGAATAATCTTGGTATCTATATAAAGATAATACATGTGATTATAGTAGTGGTGTAAAAAACAGTATAGATGTTACTGGGTCAGATTTGATGAAGATGGAACACAACATAAATTAAAAGATTTCATGTCTGCCTGAAAATAAAATTTTAAAAATCAGAGTGAATATGCCCAATGTAAAAATGCAGATGAGGCCCATTCTTGAAATCCATAGGACAACATCTGAACATCATCTGTGCCAATTTTCAAGCTGGTTCAGTGAAGCAGGGCGAAGTTACAGCTTTAGTAAGGCCATGGTCAGACATGGTCAGCTGTCCCATTTGAGGTTTCTCACTGCAAAACTAATTTAATCTCTGTAAATGTCATGCCACCTGAGGATCGACGTAACCCTTTGTAGCGACAGCCAATCACGTTTCAGTTTGCTACAAAGAATTGGGACGCGATGGCCAATCAGCGCTCGCGTCACTACCAACATTCGCCCGTCATGCTACCCTGAATTGACCAATCAACGTTGACGGCCCGCCCAGAGTCATGGCGGTTGCCGACTGGAATCAACGACAACAAAGCCGATAACTTCTGAACGTTGTGAAAGTAAGTATATCTTTAGAGCTGTTATCAATACAAATACATATATACATATATATATATGTATATATATATATATGTCCAATGTGGCTCGGTAAAGCTAACAATGAGCTCTGTATATTGTATAATGTATATGGCGATTTTGAGACTTAGTACGAGCGGTAATGTGAAGCCAGTTTCACGGTAATACATCTTCCCGTCATTGAATGATCATTAAATTACACATGTATCAAGTGGAGTACAGTTAAAGTGACGACAGGGCTTGTTGTATAATTTCGGCTCGGTAAAGTTAACGCGACTCTAAACGGCGACTGTAGTGGCGATTTTGAGACTTACGCTGCGTTCAAGTTCACCTCGGAATTCGGGGTTATCGTTCCAGTGGGATCTCGGAACGCGGAACTACAGTCACTGTTCAATGCAGATGCAACCGACATTAGTGTGCCCGGATCAAAAGCGCAAACTCGCACACACGTGGCCGCATAAACAGCGCACGGACACGCGCCAGGATCGTTCAGGGGCTTTGACCGCTCTGCACGTTACCGTCAACTCGCCCCGTTCTCCTCGTAAAAGACGGAGCGCTTCATCGGCTGTCACCCTACGAGACTGAAAACTCCCAAAGTCAGTGGGACAGACGAAGGTATTTCTATTGATTCTGGCAAACTTTCTAACGTGCCCTGATCACTGGCTGCTCATCACATGATCGGGTCATGTGACCACCCACGTACCCCCGTCACCCAGGCTCCCACAGATGCATGTTCATATATGAACCTACTCTGAAGAATAAGATGGTTCGAACTGTACCAGCTGCGACATTGAAGTGATACTTGTAGTTATTTATTATAGTGATATTTCTACTGGGTGGTATTGCTTCTTTTACCTCATTTAAAGTTCTGAGTACTTATTCCACCACTGGACTGAAAGAAAAGGTGGTGGGCTGTTACAGTCCAGGTCCCCTCCCCTTCATCCACTACCCTTTGACCTACTTGCAAAATCCTCTTTTATCCCGAGTAGGACATGAGCATTTTCTTCAAATAAACAAAGAAAAAAAACTGAAATAAGTGTTTTTGGAGCCAAGAACGATTTAAAGTTAGCACCCAGCTTCAAACGGTAATGTTAAAAACCACAAACCAAGCCAGAAATCTGGGTGTAGTCATGGACTCAGACCTGAAATTCAACAGCCACATTACAGAGATTAAGAGGTCAGCCTACTATCCACTCAAGAATATATCAAGGATTAAAAGATTTATGTATCAGCAGGATTTGGAAAAACTTTTCCACCTCATCTAATAATTTCCTTTTTAATCCAGATGGAACCTCTCTTCAGGAGACGAGCTGATGGCAGTCTAAACCTGACTGATACAAGCGATGCAACAAAGGTGAAGGAAGCTAATAGAGGAAAGCCATGGATGCGACCCGTGTCCCCAGAGGCAGTGCTTGATAAAGCTAAAACAGCTTTAATTCAGCACCATGGAGATCCAACAAACAGAAAGCACCTGCTGGGTTTCTTCGAAATTCAGTTTGGGGTCTATCGTGGGCAGACATTTAAGTGGGTGGTTCAAAATGTCTTGGGATATGCTGCTTACCTTGTGGCAGCTATGAAGAGGGACCCCACAGGAGGAAGCGAAGACCATCAACACCATGCCCACAATAAGAGGTGTTTGAGGGAGTACATTGAGCTCTTTCCTTCTGGCAAAATTGCAATTGCTATGAAGGAAGAGCAATATGTTGGGAAAACTTCCGCTGCCACCTCCCAGGTCTCTCCTCCCACCCAGCACACTGACACTTCCTCTCTCCAATCCCTACTGGTTAGGAATTTGCCTAAACAGAAAAGCTTGACCAGTACTTTTAAAAAGCTGCCATCCCCCATCAAAGCCAAACCTTGTAAGCAAACATTCACACATTGTTTTATGTTTAGTATTATTGCTGTTCAATACTACTATTCAATAATATGTTTATGTTTGTCCTGCTATTTGGCACACGCAGCGCCCTCATCCACCCTCACCAACCCGTCTCTGTCCACTGAGGCAGCAGCAGGGCCCTCATCCACCCTCACCAACCCGTCTCTGTCCACTGAGGCAGCAGCAGGGCCCTCATCCACCCTCATCCACTCCTCTGTGTCCACTGAGATGGATGACAGCACACTACTGGCAGCGGCGACAAAAGTGGAGAAGACACATGTGATGCGTAAGTTTATACATTAAACACGTTCTACACAAAATGATTTACTTTAATCTTATGGTCTTTTACTGATGCTTTTAAACTTTATTTTTAATAACTCCCACAAGTCCAACAATTTTCCTTATTAGGGATAATAGAGTAAAGTGAAATTAATTTATTGTTGTTTATTTCTTTGTTTTTGTTTTTCCAGAATTGCGAGTCTGTCTTCCAGCGGGCTGGATACACATCTTGCCTGATGTGGACCAGCGGTGGATATCTAAGACCCTCTTTAGGTGGACAGCACAGGGGCATCCTGAGCTGGATTTCAGCAGGGTTGACAAACTTTGGTGGTATCCTCCACAGGTGCCACTTAGGACCAGTAATTCCCCACTGCTGGAAAATTACTTTGGCCATCCCCTGCTGCTCTGGATGCCACAAAAGCTGTGGCAAGTCAGGTTGAAGTGTCCACATCCAGAATGTCAGAACGAACTTTTGACCTCAGCCGGCCTGCATCAGAAGATCAGACAGGTGGTGGGCGTGGGGAAGATGTATTTTGTTGCGTCTGAGTACCTGGCCTGTCGGAGATGCAAGAGGAAGTTCACCAGCTGGAGCCATGATATTGTCTCCCAGCTCGACATTGGCCACAGGGTGCAGTTCCCTTGCATCCTCACATCAAAACTGGCATGTGACAAGGAGGTAGCTACTTTGATGCGTCAACTAGGGCTGGGAAACAGCAGCAGCCAGATCCAGCGGAAGCTGCAGGAGTCTCATACTGAGGTCTGGTTGCAGAAGATTGTCCAGTACCTGACAGAGTGCAAGGGGATTGCCAGTGCTGTTGCATCTGGCCTGATCCTGCCTGTGACCTTTGAGCCTGCACCTGCCATGCTTCCTGTCCCCAAGCACCAGTGGCTGATGCAGGTTTATGTCCAGGATATCCTGCAAAGGCTTAATGAGATCAAGGCCACCATCACGTCACAATATGGTCGGATATTGAAAATTGATTCGACTAAAAAGTTTGCTCGAAAGCTTGCAGGACGCACCTACACTACCTGGGCAACTAACGTTGGAAATGAGAACGGACAGGTGATCATGTCTGTTCTCACAGCCAGCGAAGGTTCCGGTCTCGGGCCGATGATTGAAGGCCTCATTAATCGGTACAGACTGGCTGGGGTGGCTCCTCCTGAGATAGTGTATGTCGACCGAGACTGCTGTGGCAACACTATTCTGAGGAGGATGTTTGAAGAGTGGGAGCAAATGACCATCCGCT
This sequence comes from Scophthalmus maximus, assembly GCF_022379125.1. NCBI lineage: Eukaryota > Metazoa > Chordata > Actinopteri > Pleuronectiformes > Scophthalmidae > Scophthalmus > Scophthalmus maximus. The sequence goes on along the minus strand of NC_061519.1, from coordinate 7,983,317 downwards.
TAGACATTTGGCATTTCATGCAGAGGATTGCTGTGGGTTGCACAACTGACTCACATAAGTTATATGCAAACTTCATGAGTCGCCTAAGCCACTGTATTTTCATGTGGGACGAGGCCGACCTGACGGTCCTGAAGATGGCGAAGCGGGCAGAGCTAGAAGCTGAGCGGAAACAACCCTCCGAGGCTGATGTACTGCGCTTTATCACCCGAAGTGAGCTAGCCCTGCATTGCAAGAGAACCACCCGCGGGACTAAGGAGACCCAGGCACTAATTGAGAGCCTTATCCAGGCCTTTGATGGAGCTGCTGGTCGTGACACTCAGGGAGTCCCTCTCATCAACTCGGCCAGGATGAACGAGATCTGGAAGTCTCAGCATAAGCACGTGGCCTGCATCCAGGATCCTCCTGGGGTGCAGTTCTATACGCAGATGGGAACTGTAGTGAAGGGAGGGCACCGTCTGCCAACCTACCGCTGTGCCAGAGGTTCCACATCGCTTGAATCGTTTCACTTACACATGAACCGATTCATCCCAGGTCAAAATGTCAATTCTTTTTCTCATTACCTCATCAAAATATTGAATTGTTAAGTGATCAAATAGTTGATAATTATGAGAGTGAATGGGTTTTCAGAACAGCTGTTCATGTATTTATGGGAAATATTTGTATGGCAGAGACAATTTTTATTTATTTTTTACATTTCTGAATTTACAGGTGCACATTTACAGGCAAGTGACACCTTCTTCCAGGCCTATCTTTTGGATGGACTTGTAAGGTGGAATGAGGCCCGGGCTGTGGCAGCAACAACTGAAGGGCAGCAGCCACATTCCTACAACCATCTTCTCCGCCATGCTGTAAATACTCTTGCAGAGGAGGTCCTGGGCAAGAAAATCATCCCTTATGCTGGGCCTAGGAAATACACTGGTATGTAGGCCTGTCACGGTAACTACTTTTTGTCAGACGATTATTAGGCCAGAAATCATTGCGATAAACGATATTATTGTAATTTTTTGCGACAGAATTATTTGGGCTTTTAGCAAAGGCTTATTGGTTGTTTTGTGTTTGAATCACTGCATTCTTCCCCTACACATTTGTGTCTCTGCCAATTTCATATAGGATTTTTTTCAGCAGGGGGGGCAGTTCATCAAAGCAGCAATAGGGGCAAAATGTGATAAATAATGTGCATTCAGTGCACGACATCTAACTGCATTTTAAAGATCTTTACTGGACCTTGACAGGTGCTTGTGCAGATGAGCAGACTGACACTCGCACTCAGAGACCGCAAGACATCGTACTCTGCATTGCTCAACATCAATGTCGTGCTGCCTTAAATGTTTGTCCAGATCCAAGGTGCGACCCGACTTGCAGCTAATAAACGACCTGCATTTACTACACTTAACCTTGTCTGAGCTTTCTCTGTTAAAGTAAAGTCAGACTTTTGACCGTTCACCTCTTTTGGTTGGACGTTAGCATGCTAAGCGCAAGGCTCCAATCAAAACACAGGTGCCAGTACATTGGTGTGGGGACGTAGACAGACAGGTCCTGGCAGATGAATGAAAACCTCCAATTAGTCACGTCCTTACAGATAACCGATAAGATAAGATAACCGCGGAACCAACATTCAACTTTTTCTTACAAGTACCCAGTGACCCTACTCTGTCCTCACTGTCTCTCCTCCTCGGTGGCGTGTTCCCTATAGCGCTCCGTCGTTGTGTCTTGTCGTGTCAAAATAAAAGCCCTCGCAGAGTCATGTAATTGCGACTTCATGACATTTAATAAAATTTGGAGGCAGTGGCGGCAATAATTTGGCAAAATGAACATAGAGGAAAGCAAGGCTGCTGAAATAAATGAATCTAAAAGTTTTGACACAGTTTGTGAGCTGCGACACAGAGCAGAGGAGAGGAATGAAGCAGGGTGACTGGCTATGTCAACAAACACGCATGTAAATACAGTGCAGATTATCGAGGTCAGTAGAAATGATCGGGTTCATGTTCATGTATCGTACGATAAGTCCATAACGTAGTTATCGTGACAGGCCTACTGGTATGTAACTATGACTATGTAGTTGTGACATTTTCATTCAAGTTTACAAATACCACTTAATACTGAGTTATTATATAATGTCCTGTATATTATCCTATTGTTGGTCAATGTTTTTATGTTTTAAAGGTGAGCTTATTGGAGTTGAATACCTTTACCAGCAAACTGGTAAAATCCTGCAGGACTACAAGTTGGCCATTGAGGAGTCAGAGACCACTGATGTTCATGTAGAGGTGGATGAAGGTTATGCTGAACTAGAGGAGTTTCAGGACATCACTGTCCCCACCTTTGACACCCCGGGGCGAACCCCTGGTGCCTCCTCACAAGCATCAGCAGCGTCCCTGATTTCATCAGCTCCAACTCCCCCAGCAACTAGCTCCGGCTCATCACTGTCTTTGGTCCCTCCATCATCAATACCGTCCACTACAACCAGCTCTCTGCTCACTCAGTCAAAGCCAACACATAGCTGTGAGTTTTTAATGAACCTTCTGTTTTTGTTGTCATTCTAACCCGAAATGTATATTTGTCATAGAGACGTAAGAACAAATCAAAACTAAATATTTATCATTTTTCATGCAGCCCCAGTGGACCAATTATCAGCAGAACCCAAGAGCACATCTGCAAAATCTGAAGAGTCCACTTCACATAATGTAAGGACCCATTTCCTACTCAAATGTACATTTATATGTTTCTAAACAGAATCTGGGTAATGTTGGATGTGCTCTTGTCGGATTAATGGTATCCATTGATGCTATCAAAAGTTCTAAACTTATCTTAATTTTAGGATTCTGTTGGACCAGACAACTTTGAGGGTTATGCGGCCGTGCAGAATTTGGCAGAGTGTTTGGTTGGCCTCAGAGACCACCGTCTTGCCTTGACTGGAGAAGAGTGCACCCAAATCATCACCCTGTGGCAGGCACTGGGGGAGTATGACAAGAAGAAGACAGTTTACAAACCACGTCACCAAAGCACTCAGGGACGATTCAGGGCCACTAAAAAGATTGTGGCACCAGGTGTGGAGGGCACCAAAAGGTATGTTTGAATTCAGCAAAAACAGGGTCTTGATTGTCTACAATTTTTTTTTTTAACTAAAACTGGCTGAAATATTGTCTCCAGCTTTAGTAGATTAATTCAATTTATTAAAGGATACAAATTAGTTGATACCTTGACAACCAGCCTGTCCTCCCACTAGTGCTGTCAACATTAATGCGTTAATCTTTGCGTAAATCGTGAAATATTTAACGCCATTGATGCATTTTGTTTACTTCCAAGAAACTGATGAATATATTGCAGGATACTAATGTTGAAAGAAACAGGAAGAAGTTTGAGCGGACGCTCTGTTTTGTGCGGACGGAGAGAAATAACTTGACGGGTTAATATGTGGTTCTGCATTAAAGCAGCTCGAGGTTACGCTCATCATCTATTGCAGTGAAAACGCACAACATGCCCGAAAAAGCTCCGCATATAGATTTGTAAAAAACACACGGAAAAAGGCAGAGAATGTGGGTGAAGAGTGTTGTTGTGTTGTTGTGCTACAGTTCCTCCCCCGGGTTTCCAGGTTGACACACTCACTGCTTGTCACATCACAGCTCAAGCTGCCGGAGATGGGTTCCCCGACGTGTCGAGATATTAAGCTGCTAGATATCTGGACATGTCGGTCACCTGCCTGTGACCGACGTGTCCAATTAAAACCTTGTTGGTTTTTTTTAGTTCACAGGAGAGAATCTATGCTCAAAGTTAAAAAGATGCTATTAAACAATGGTATTTGAATTTAAATACTTCCTTTGTGTTGATTCTACATAATATCCATTATTACAAACTTCACTCTTAAGAAAAAAAAGGCGATTAATCGCGATTAATCACAGCAAATTGTGCAATTAATTAGTTGTTATTTTTTAATCGATTGACAGCACTACTTCTTACAAAAAATATAATTTACATACTAAAGTAATTTAGACAATAATAAACAAAAGCATTCATTAAAATAGAACAAACAGTAAAGGAAAAATACAGCAATAAAATCAACATGCACTGTAAGCATCACACATTGAAAACAATCTTTTATTAATGATATGCATTATGTTGTGATTTCCAGGTGTTTCATTGGGGCTCATAGTCCAGCACAGTGGCCTGACTGCGACAGAGTGGTGGAGGCCATCTTCACAAGGCTCTGCACTCTTAACCACTACCCTGTGCTCTGTGATGGAGTGAAGGTGGCACGTTTGTACAAGCACATCCGTGAATGCATCATCACCAACGCTAAGGTGATGAGCGAGACAACCATCCAGCTTCCAGAAGTGAATGCTGCAACGGTCACACAATGGTCAGTAAATAAGTATGCTTTGTATACATGCAAAGCATGTAGACATTGTTTGCATTGTTCAGTTTTGCATACCAGCTTGTACATACATTTTCACAATATAATTTCTGGAGGGTGTGATCAATAGCTTTGTGAGCTGCAAAACTGGAGCCGCAAAAACTATTTGACTCTTAAAATGAAGATAACACAGCGTATAAAGTTTTATACATAGTTACACTATATATAAAATAACTATAGTTTGTTGCATTTAATAAATTAAAGAACAACAAAAAGAAAACTGTTGATATGCTGTTTTGAACTGTGATAACAAAGCAAGGGGAGAGAAAACACTGGCATGTGTAGGTCCTACTTTGAAACAAAAAACAGACCTATGTAGGGCTGTTTGAGTCCTTCCCTTATTTGTGGAAAATTAATAAAATAAAAAGTTTTCAAGGAAGGAAGGTAGAGGCTGCAGGCTGTAGTGATGACTACAAAGTAGGATGTGATGCATATTTTTATTGAAGAATTATTAAAACACTTTTTATTTTATTTCAGTGTCACAGGTTTCCTCTACGTTCATTTTGCTTAATTATTGCCGCCACTGCTACAGAATTTTATGAAATGTCATGAAACTATTACATGACTCTGTCTGCGACGGCTTTTATTTTGAAACCACAAACACAATGACAGAGCACTGTAGTGACACACCCCTGAGGAGAGGCAGGGAGAGAGACGAGTGAGGACAGAGTAGAGTTACCGGGTTCGGTTCTGCTTATCGGTTCCTAAAAGAGATATGTATATATACATTTGATATACATCACGCATCAACATAACGGTGCCTGTGTTTTGATACAAGCAAGCAATTAGCATGCATGCTTACGTCCAAGTCACCGAGGTAAACAGTTAAAAGTCTGCCTGTAACAGAAAGCGGGGACAAGTGCAGCAAATGCGGGCGCTTATTGGCTGCAAGTTGGGTCGCACTTAGATTCTGAACGAACATTTAGAGCATTAAAAATTTTTAAATAGCCGTCATTTATTTTCATTTTTTTCCAAAGCTACAGGGAGGTTCTGAAGAGCCGCATGCAGCTCTAGAGCCACAGGTTGCTGACCCCTGTTTAAAGCAGATGTTTGTTAATATTGGTTGTTCTATGTTTTCCCAGGTTCAGCAGGCGTTACAAGCCTCAAGACAAAGCTTCCGTCCCACCCATGTCAGTACCAGGAAAGTTGCCTTTGGCTCCGCTGAAAAAAAAACCCCTGCATTCTGGCAGTTTGGCTGTACCACACAATTTCATCCTGTCACGTAACACTGCTGGGAAGGCGAAACTCAAGGGGACGCTGCAACCTCTGGCCATTTCCCAGGCCCTACCACCCCCATCAAATCAATGCTATCCTGTTATTGCACCAGCACCATCCAGCTCCCTCACCTTCATTTTGCCATCTGTGCAGATTCCTACAGTACCTGGACCCTCACGGATGATGGCTGCACCTGGAACCTCACAGATGGTATACTTCAATCTCCCATTACCCTCAACTAGTCCACCATCAACTGAGACATGGACTCAAGCTTTGCCTTACACCACGCAGCGGTACAGGAAGAGAAAACTAGAGAGTGAGCGCACTGGCGCTTTCAAAAGAAAATACCAGAAGAAGACAGATGTGATTCTTTGTAAGAAGTGCCAGAAGGAGAGAAAGCCTCCTTCACATCTCCAGTACTTTGGTAACTGGTACTGTGAAGACTCTGAGACTCAGACATACGTGGACTGGAGGGCTGTGCTGGAAAAACGGGGTTATCGGAAAAAAAAACAGGGAAATGACAAACCTCGTTATTGATATTTCACTATATTTCTTTTACATTCCATCTCACTTGCTGGCATGCTGTATGTATTAATTTAATATTAGCACATATTGCACATTAGGGCGGCAGATCAAACAGATGCTGTCCAGGATGAGTTTGTTTTACGTACAGTAGTTTTTGATCTTGTTTACGCCTCAATTTGTTTATGTTACACATTTTGATTATTATTGTTAGTATGGGTGTTATTTATATTTTTATGTTGTTACTATTACTATCACTATTATTAGTATTTCTACTTTGTAGGAGTACTGATAGTAAAAAAAATTATCATATTTTTTTTATCATATTTGTTATTGTTCAAATAAAAGGAGTTTGGACATTTCAGTGTTTTTATTTATGACTCTTAACGTTACTTAGTTATTATTACAACTTCTACTACAACTTTTAATATGTACAGAAGGCAAGATTATCTGAATTTAAACAAAGTAGATTAATAAAGATTTCATATTCTTGCCGTCTTTGTCATAACATTAGGTATTAAGTTTGCCCACTGAACAATTTTATATTACATGAGTTGCTCCCACACATATTTACCGGTTAGCATTATTATGGCGAGTTTGTTACAAGCGGGATTCAAACTGGCGATCACAGGATACAGTACAAGTATTTCTTGGTAGCATCCATGTCAACAACACCCTTTTCTACTGTGAGGAAGTGAACAAACTGTCGACGAACTTCATTCGTCAAAGCTATTTCACATTATTTAGAATAATCAGAGTTGATCTAACTAACTCAGAACTGCTTCTCTGGAACCGAAAACTCCAGAGTTTCTCATCTGAGAGTAGATCAAGTCAGAGTTCAGGTTTCACTTCAAAGTTTGTTTAACCTGCTTCCTGGAATAGGCCCCTGGAGTCAACCTGCCTTGTGTCAGCAGTCCAGGCGGCTGCTGCTGGTGGTGTGATGGAGTGAGGATGGTTTTCTTTACACAACTTGGGCCATTAATACCAGTCAGTCATATCTGAGTATTGCTTCTGACCATGTTTATCTCTTCATGGCCACAGTTTATAATCTTGTAATGGCCACGTCCAGCTAGGTAATGCTCCATGACACAAAGCCAAAGTCTCAAACTGGATTGGCAGCATGTATGAGATGAAGTTGAAGAAGCAGGCTTGGGATCGAAAGGTAACAAAAGGAATGTGGTTGGGGGGAGTCAATGAACCACCCTTTCCCCTCCCTCAACATCCTTGGCTGAACTGCCCTTCAGCAAGGCACCTAACCCCCCGACAGACGTTTGGCTCTGCCTTAATTGCAGATTCACAGAATGGTTCATTTCCCAGTACGCATGGTTTAAATAAAAAGCCACATCACATTATTAGGTTATTCATTAACCAGAGCTTTGCAGAGCAGCTTTGCTCTAAAGATAAAACGGTGTAGAGGGAACCAAGCACTAAGTGAAACCTCGTCCTTCTGTTCTCCTCCTTTGATTTCTTTTATCAAATAATCACTAATGAAGGTCTTATTATGGCACAGTGAGTCCTTACAGAGGGGAAGACAGAGAACATGAGATAAAGGAGAAGACAAAAGAGAGCGTAGATATAGACTAATGGACCGGTTAATGGCATCTTTGGTTTCATTAGGAGCGTTGATCTGGTCAGAATGGAGCCGCTGCACTGGCTTGGTTTGAAATCCTTCAGCGCCGAGGCATCGATCAGCTGGATTACCAAACAGCAAACAGATCAACTTTGCTGCTGCAGGAGCCCCGACAGTCCGGATCGGACGGGCACACTCCCTGTGGAGTCACGACAGAAGGGTTTAAATGCAAAGGGGCAAGATTAAAACAAAACAATGTACAATCCAGATTGCCTGATTGACAAAACGACAAGACGTGTGACCCCTTGCTTGGTGTTGAGTCAGTGGGCTCAGCAACAAACTCTTCCAGGGAGCGAGTTGCAGCTTCATTTGCTTAGTGTGGCGCTGAGTAGAGCGACAGTATAGCATGTGCTCCGGACTGGAGGTGGCAGCTTCTTTAAGTGGCCTTGACCTGAAACTAGACCCAGACTAGGCTGAGTGCACTAAGACAGTTAGATGGGAACATTGTTAGACGTGGGTGACGAGAGAATCCAGTGTGTTTTGTCCACTTGCGCTCAAGATTTGTTTCGTGTTAAAGCACCTGTTTTAGTAAATTTGGAAAGTTGTGTTTTGAGGACTAGCACCATGGCTTCTGCTGGTCTCTTTATTCAGGTTTCCGTCTGAAGCAGTTGTTTAACATTACAGAGCCTTTTACTGTTGAAACTAGGGGCCAATCCTCTGAACAAGACGGTGAGAAGCATTCGCAGAGCTACTTTGGTTCGAGAGAGAGAGAAAACATGCATTTACCTTGTGTGTCTTCAACTGCCAATCTGACATTTGAACAGCAAAGGGAGCTGATGGTGTTACACGTGCACCATGGGGAAATAAAATACAGAGAAGAGAATAAGAAAAAAAAAGGAGATAGATCACTATAAACTAGATATGCATGAGAAAGGTCAAATGTCAGCTGGTGAGTAGATTGAAAATGTCACATCCATGGGTATATCCATACCTTTAACCTTAAAGGGAGATGAGTTATTTTTCTCACTTGCTAAAACCTTTGCACAGCCACACACAGTCAGGATTATATGTAAAGCACTTTTAAAACAATGAGAATCAACCAAAATGCTGTACAATTAATAAAAACAGGGCAAGGGCAGTCGCAAGACAGATACGCGCAGGACAATTTTAAACAGTTTTCACAGGCTTAGCAGAACTAACCGTGGCAAATAAATAGACCATTTTGAGTAGAATAGGTGAAAGGGCCCTTTAAATGCCGACATTAACCTCAGGACCCCTGTGATCCACTAGAGGTCAGTGTGAGCTAAATCTGCAGCAAACACCAATCTGTCTGCATGGTAGGACAGGGTGAAAGAAAAATATTCTTTTTTTTAAATTGCAGTTTGTACTTAAGCACTGTAGGTACAGTGGAGGAATTACACAGTGAATCCTATTTAAATGGGTGGGCTCAGTTTGAAGCTGCTGAAAGTTACTTTGAAATGAGACTCATATACATTACAGTGTAATCTGCTTGTATGTCTGTGATATTAGTCAGAGTAATCTCCCAATATGTTTTATAGAATCTTTACTACATGGCCAAGCACACGCATGCACGCACGCACTCACACTCACACACACACACGCACACACACAGACAGGCAAACACACACACACACACACACACACACAGACAGGCAAACACACACACACACACACACACACACACAGACAGGCAAACACACACACACACACACACACACACACACACACACAGACAGGCAAACACACACACACACACACAAACACACACACACACACACACACACACACAGAGGCAAACACACTCACACACACACACACACACACACACACACACTCACACACACACACACAAACACACACACACACACAGACAGGCAAACACACTCACACACACACACGCACACACACACACACACACACACACAGACAGGCAAACACACTCACACACACACACACACACACACACACACACACACAGGCAGGCAAACACACTCACACACACACACACACACACACACACACACACACACACAGACAGGCAAACACACTCACACACACACACACACACACACACACACACACACTCACACACACACACACAAACACACACACACACACAGACAGGCAAACACACTCACACACACACACGCACACACACACACACACACACACAGACAGGCAAACACACACACACACACACACACACACACAGGCAGGCAAACACACTCACACACACACACACACACACACACACACACACACACACACACACACACACACACACACAGAATAGAGGGGGATAGCTTTACACTGACTGTCAAGGATGAGATCATCACATACAGATGGCTGACAGAGATTTAAACCAGGTGATGTGACAGGACTCTAGTGGCCATGATGGAGGCCCTCATCACCTGACCGACCCACTGATTGGGCGGCTGTGGCTCAAGAGGTAGAGACGGTCATCCTCTAACTGAATTATCAACCCAATCCCAGTATACAACAAAATGAAACATTATTTTGTCTTTCCATGAAGTTTCCCTGTCCCTCTGAATAATCCACAGAGCTCACAATCCACAGTGTCCAACTCTTTCTTCCCTTGGCAGACCAAAGTTCCAGTGAAACCTGTTCACAGTAATGTCTGGTTTATACAGCAAAACATGTACAAATTGTCTGGACAGACATTTATATATATTTAAATATAATTTTCCAATGCAGTGAGCACCACAAATGAAATCGCATTCACCTCTACTGTATGGAGGTGAAGGGTGGCTAAAGTTTTGTCATTCATGGTAGAAAAATCCTTTCAATCCTTTTGAATTTTATTGAGATTAATGACCTCCAATTCAGATCTCCACTGAAGAATTATTTTCTTCATACAGGCTGCTCCCTTCTCCCATTTTCTCCTGGTCTTGTGTATGATCTCCTGCAGTTATATGCATGATCCTGGAGGAGACACACCTCAGGTGACAGACTACATAGGCACATGATGTGAGCAGACAGCAGACAGAAAAACAGAAGCACAACATCCCAAAATTGTAACCATGAATATCAAAAGAAATATATATATATATATATATATATATATTTTAACAAATGAGTTTTCAAGCAAAGCCTTCACCTTGAAAAAGTCATGGAGATAAACTATTGTGCTGCGTTTTTATTTTTTTCCGTGGCCAACTGCGGAACCTGTCCATCTCAATAATTAATGCAACGTCAGGTGGTCTGCAGATGCTATTGCTCCGGAGACATACTCCTGTGTTAGCTGTGTTGGGTACCCATTTCATGAGATAGAAAGAAAGAAAGGTATTTTTTTGCTTATGCCGATCCATAACCGCCCAGTTGACCAATAGCATGCGGCCTCCCCAGTGACCTCAGAGCCCCTCCCTGGTGTTCAGTGATGCAGATGATCCACACTGTGGTTGATCTGTTCTCCCCCTCCCCCAACATACCTCCATTGTCCTCACACAGTCCTTGGTGGCGTGGGGGAGGGGAGAGTGGGAGGGAGGTGAGGAGGAGGGAGGAGGGAGGAGGGAGGGATAGGGGGAGTAGGTCATGAGGAGAGCAGGAGGCGCAGTGCATGCAAGCAAACACACACACACACACACACACACACACACACACACTCAAACACATACACTGAGGAGGCTATAACACCTGCGGTGACATCAGTGTTTGTGTTGATGTCCAGGAGATCCAGGAGGTAGATGCTCCTTCTCTGCAGAGAATCAGTACAGCCGCATCTATAACAGTTACATCACTGACAGTTGCGGTCAGAGAGACACAGAAGCAGGGATGTATTTGCGAGGTGCCAACCCCCTAACCCCCATCCATCACAACTACAGTAAACGCCTTAGCCCAACCCTAACCTTATTGTAACCTGAACCTCGACGCCAAGCCTTAACTTCCAAACATCCAGCTACTTCTGCTTGTCCTTGGACAGACACTGGCACAAATTTGCCTCTATTCATATTAAAATCAATGTTGCGTGTACAAGGCCATGTTCCACAGCAGCACAGTCAAAGAGATGCATTTCCATCATATAGTATGTGAAGGAAAATCAAACCGATGATTAATTCTATTCCCCCGTCAACCCTGTTTGAATGGATGTAATGAATGGATGAAAGCTGCAGGACGCTCGTGTCCAAAGCACTGTGTTGTTGTTTCATTTTGCTCTTGACAGTCAGACAGTCTCTTTTGATAAAGCTGGTATTATTTATTCTCTGTACTTGTACAGGTCACTTGGACCCTGAGTCCTGACAGGAGCTGAACCCACCGATCTGCTTGCTTCACACAATGGTCTGCATGGCGTTGTCGCTGGTTACCCATAAAACCCTAAAAATGTCTTTGTGTGGTAGAGACGTTTACATGTATACATGGACACATTTTTACATGCATCTTCAGAGAAGCATGTTTCCACCATTACTGCCCCATGTTCTCTCATGTGTTGCCCCCTTCATACAGGTCAGGAGGTCGACCACATCCCGTTATCTTTGATACCAATGAACAAAAACTAAAATGTAAAGATGAAGACACTTATGGCAACCGGTGCTCGCTCGTTGTGGGAAGGAAGCTGTCCACAGTTTGTGTGAGCTTCGAGGTTTGACCAATCATTCAGTGACTTTCGGCACTGAACTCCACACCAATAGTTTTTTCCGTCATCTAAAGTAGTGCTGCTCAGGTTACATGCAAACAACTTCAGCAGAGGAGCTGCGTGTTGAGAGGCACGATTCCTGGGTTCCTCAAAAGCTTCACAAGACCGTTTCCTGCTGTGGAAACGGGATTTTAAATACAGCGCGTTTGATTTAATTGTGATTCATTCAACACACACACACACACACACACACACACAAACACACAGAGTGAGCTACCGTGCGGGGTGCTGCTCGTTTGAGGCTCCTGTATTAAAATCCTCTCCATCAGCTGTAAATTGGTTTGACCAGGAAAGCAGACTCCGACCTTTCCACCTTGTGCTCTGCACACCACCCGACCCTCACTGTTAGCTTTTGGGAGAATTCGGAGGATTTCCGTCAGACCTTGTTACTCATTCTGATGAGATTGAATTGTTGGGGATTTCAATGTTTACCTGAATAAGGCCTGTGATGCTCGTTCCTTCACTTCCCCTCCAGTTGAGCCTGCTCACTGCAGTGGCTTCTGATCCGTCTGTCTCTCCTGTCACATTTGTGATGTAAGGTCAGTTTCTTATTAACGCTGAAGTGATACGAGCCTGTCCTCATAATGTTGGCGCCGATGTATTTATCACTCGCCACATTGCTCCATTAACTTTAACTGCCCCCGGTGAGTGATTGCTGGTGGCCCGGGCCGCAGCGACAGGCCCTGCTGATAACCGTACCAGTGGCTTGAACACAGATCTGTCTGGTCTCCTGCAAGTTGCACCTCGTACACCGAAAACTAGATGGTCGAAGAGGTCGACACCTTGTTGTACAGAAGAAGCGGGTTCTCTTACGCAGGCCTGCAGGAGAGTTGAACGCGAATGGTGCGAATCAAACCTGAAAGCTTTCCGTCTGTCGTGGCAGGAGTGTGCACAAGAGTACAAGACTCCTCCGCACGATAATTCAAT